>NC_045546.1:77499483-77799483 GCF_009769535.1 Thamnophis elegans | reverse complement strand
AATTAAAACTGGATTTTTAACTTGCAATAACCATTCAATATCTTGACTCCCCAATTGAAAGTTAATTATACATATAATAATGTATAATTAAAATGCTAAACCTGGGTTTTTCTAAAAGTGGTGCGAAATTCATTCTTCCATGTTGTTGCAGAGGATCCAATAATATTGTGGCTTGACAAACTATATCCATATATAATGAATTTCAATATAGGTGAAAAGTCCATGCAAAATAGCTTTGAGAAGACAAAATAATAATTTGCATTCACATACATATATCCTTTCCAAAGAGTTTATACGTTTATCTTGCAGAAGTCCATGCAAAATAGCTTTGAGAAGACAAAATAATAATTTGCATTTACATACATATATGCTTTCCAAAGAGTTTATACGTTTATCTTGCAAAAATGATAATATCTATTCCCATCTACTACATAAATAATTGGGGCAGTGGCTGTTATTATCATAGTCACATGATATGAACACAATCAGTATTATAGTATCAATAGTATATAGCCTCTTTCACAAAATTCAAATTGACGTGAATATCTAAAAATCAGTAATTTCTTACTGATTTTATCACTTCTGTTGTATCATTACTGATACAACAACTATAATGATATCAATATCAATAATAACTAAGTATTTTATTTCAATCACATGGGAATTGAGCTCTCAAAAAAAATGGACTTACAATCAAAAGATTTACTGTTCAGCATTGGAAACATAAACATATGTTTTAGCTATTCAGCAGTTTGCAGAGTTGATTAATACAGACTAACCAAGGATGACTGCAATAAATCAGGGCCCCAATTTATTTCATATAATGTATCTCTCTAAATATACATTATGTATGTGTATATTTTTAGCTTTTTACAACAGTGTATTTGGTTTTTTTTGCATTCTATTAAAAAACTTAAACAACCAATTATAAATCAATATTTATCTTAAATTTAAATATTTTAATTATGTTTACATATATGTATTTACACAAATGTCTCACATGTTATTATTATTAGCACCTCTGAAAGTTTGCTTTTTTTTCTAATGTATTTAAAATCCAGGATAAGTCTTTACTATGCACAGAAAGAGGTTCGTTATTTTTTTCCTCCTCTTTCTCATCACTATATTTTTTATTTCTTTCATTAGAACAAATCGTTGAATTGTTAGATTGTATAATCTATTTCAAGGGCATTTCCTCAGAAAAGCTATTTTCATATTTAAATTCTGCACAGTATTATTGAGAAAAAAATGTATTTAAAAAAATGGACTCAAGAACAGAAAAGTTATTATTTTTCTTCCTTGCCCGGCTAAAAAGTTTGGCCTGCCAGCCAAATTAATTATAGGCTGAAGAAATTTGGGATTTTCAGTCTGGAGAAAGAAGACTGAGGTTCAGGTAGATAAAGGGAAGGTGGCTAATAATTATTTTCCACAGCCACAGAAACTCGGATCAGAAATAACTTTTCTTATTCTATGTTTCTGTAATTCTATCTTTTGAGCGGGCAGAGGAGTGCAATCAATTCTTCTTTATCACTGGCTTTTCCTCTAGATGGCGCTGCTTTGCTTCATAATATATTGCATATTTTAAAATCTGGCTGTACTCTATTTGAGTGGATTCCTTCTTACTACAATTTGGGTGTTAAACATATGCCAGGTTTCAAAGGTTAATATCTTTTTGAAGATCTTTAAAAGACTTTTTGATCATCCCAAACAAGCAAGGGTATGTGGGAAAGGCACAAGTGGTAGCAGAGATACAGAGGTTGATCTGATGGATGGATGGATGGATGGATGGATGGATGGATGGATGGATGGAAGCAGTGACGTGCGGTGAGGTTTATGGCTGGTGAGGCAGCAATTTTTTTAGACTTGTGGACTTCAACTCCCAGAATTCCACAGCCAGGCATGCTCAGTTCCGATTTAAAGCGACAGCATTTGTTTTTCTCCTTTGCTAAATAAGTTTCCTTCTTTCTTTTTCTTTTCCCCTCCTTCCTCCCTCTCTTCCCCCTCTCTCAAACACACACACACACACACACACACACACAAAGTTGCACCAGTAGGTGAGGCACGTTGTTCTCCTGCCTTCTCCTGTAGAGGGCGCTTTTTAGAGGCTTTTTAAAACAGTTAAGCACTAAGCAGAGTCATCCACTGTGACTCTGGCAGCAACTAGCTCAGCCTGACCTCAGCTCTCGCCTTTTTCCCTTTACATTTTTTTTTTCCATGATGAGAGTGGTGAGGCTCTGCCTCCCCTGACTGCACGTCCCTGGAAGGAAGGAAGGAAGGAAGGAAGGAAGGAAGGAAGGAAGGAAATGATAATATTCCTTGCTTTTCTCTCTGCCACACCAACCTGAATAGGCTACCCCTGAAGCACTATTCAAAGTATCACCAAGAGTGTCCTGCAGTGCAGCATATATCATGAAAGCTTGCAACCTGGACTATAAGATAAGTTAGTAGGCAAGAGTATGAATTAATGAAAGAATAAAAACATGTATGTGTATCAGTGGTTCTTTTAAAAAAAATAGCAAGGGAGTCCTCTTCAATCGGGTGTTATGCATTTATGTTAAGAAGTGCAGTCATGAGTCACTTCACCGTCATCACATTCAATTATATTATATTATTTAAAATTTGGGTGAAAAAGAATTATAAATTACCTCAGATGCTAGAGGACAGTTACATCATGAGCTGAAAATCTTTCACATGAAACAATGGCTTTAAAGCACAATACATTAAACATGGAAAGGAGATGGTATCTACTAAATCCTACTTTGGAGATATTTTTTTTGTTATTCTTTTAAACAAACATAGACACAGCACTTACTAACTAAAGGTGAACTACAAAAACAACATTCCATGAACTAAGGATTTGCCCACACTTGAAGTGCCACTTTTTCACGTACTGTACTATAGCAATTTTTTTTTTCTGGATGAGAAGTTTAAAACTCAAAAATAAAAGTATAGCCAATGCCTTTTATTAAACTACTAAGAAAAGATGAAATAAGGAATGTCAGTTTGTAGGCAATAAGATATGTTTAAATTCATTTGATTTCAGATGAGACTGATCAAGTGATCTATGGACCGATTTCTAAGTTCAAAATTTGTAATTTTGCAAAGTAAAGAATAAATGGTGATGTAAATTCTAATGGGAAATATAGAACGTACTTATGCAAATTCCTGCTTTTCCTCCTACCTTCTGGGTTTTAAATGTTCAATCCACCTCTTTAAACAGGACTCAGAATTACACTGGCAACTTAAGCAAATTGCTTATTATGTTTGTGTCCTTTTGTCTATGGCTGGGAAAAAATTCTACATCAAGATGGAATTTAAATAAAAATGGAGTCATCTGAAGCAATTTCCAGTGTGCATTCATATCAAAAGTTAACATCCTTAAGCAAGAGAAATGCAAATACCCTACTGATATAGGGTACTTCATCTTATTTAACCTTCCTATTAATTGATCTGTTCTAGTATATTGTCCAGGTAAGGCAATGCAGGATATATATTCCATAAGGATTGGGCAGTACCATACAATATGTGCAACATTCCTTTCTAAAAGATCTTCATTAATAAGGGTACTTCATGTTGCAAAGATTAATAGCTAATGGAGTCATCAAACAGATATTTCCCGCTATGTATCATCACGAACTCATGGAGTCAATGAACACTTACCAGAAGAAATCCAAACAGATGTTGTTTTTCAGAACAAACTATTTTGTTTAGTTCTTCAATATCACGTAAGTTAAAGTTGTCGTGGTATTAATTCAAGAGTTAACTATGGAAAAATCACTATTGAATGGTTATACATTTTTTTTCACAAAAAATGTACTTTTATTTGTGGGAGGGGAACTCTCTGCACGTAATGTTAAAAAATCATTTAGTAAGAATTAGAAAAACAGGCAGTGGCAGGAATTAGTACAGTTATGGTTTAGAGAGGCACTAGAAGTGTTTTAATGGAAGGGAACAACTCGGTGGATATCTTCTACCTCTTCCTCCTGAATATCATTTGGGAGAAGACTGTCTACCCCTTGTCCAATACACTGTGGGTTAGAGCGGGACTTTCTTCTGATTGAGCTACGAGATTCGTCAGTGATGCTCTGAATCTGAGACAGGAAGGCCACCCGGCACAACCAGCATATAGAAAAAGGATATGGCATTAGCTAATGAAACACAATGTTTAATTAAAAGAAACAAGGCACACAGCACATTTAAACATCAGTTCTGCAACATAATCTTTATCGCATCCACCTCACAGGCACATTATGTAAACCAATTCCTCAAAAAGGGATAAAATCCCTTTATTTATTTCTATAGACAATTATTTCTGCAGGCAGTCAGTGCAATGGCCAAACACTGAATGGTTTCAAAAAAAAGAAAGAAAACTTTTTAAATTAAGGTTTGATATAAGAAAATGAGTAATCATACACTAGAGTTTTACCAAGAGGGATGTGGTATGGTTTCAAAGCCTTTTTTGTATTTTATTTTCATCTTAGGGCTCAGTTTATTAGTTAGATGAATGTGATATCATAAATGGGAGGCCAAAACCAAAAACATATCCTCCAGGTATTTTAAAGTAGTGGTGTTATCTGTTTAAGATATAAAACATCACAGCAAAGAAACTCATTACATATGATCAACAAGATTAATGTTCCATATAATTAAAAAACCCCGGAATTTTACAGTTTAATTTTTAAATATATTCCTGCAAAGGAAGAGGAGAGAAAATGCAATCAAGCAAAATTAAAACATGGGACTTAGATTAAGTAATGGCAGTCTTAGATTAAAAACAGCCCTCGTTTTTCATTGCCAGCTTAGTCAACTTGATCCCTTTATTCTTAAAATTTGCAATGCAAGAATGTGTGGGATAAAGATTGTGTGAGATAACTAACAAAAATCTCAGGCTTGCTGGAGAAAAAAAATTAGTAGAGATGCTAAGCTGAACATGACATGAATATAAAGATTCTGAAAATGTTCAGAAATTTGCAAAACTAATTAGGTTAAAATAGTGGGTTCTCCCCCATCCTCCCAAAAGTATAAAGGTTTTTGAAATCCGTAAAAATGACTCAATAAAGAGAAACAAGGAATGATAGTTTTAAAACATGAAAGAGAAACATCCGTATATTAATTTGAAATAATGACAAATTGTTTTTAAAAGGCTGAAAAGAACAAATATGAAAAAATGAAGTTATTCTCAATAGCATACTACTTTAGCCATCAATCAAAGGTTTTAAGGTTCTTATCATTAATAATTTAGTATTACTAAAAAAGTAATGAACTTATTTCTAAGGAAAAATTAAAACTTGACAGAAACCGTGCAGACATTTCTATTTATTCCAAACTACATGTTGAATGATTAATTGCTCCTCTTCACTGAAATAACAGAAATGGACTTGGTCACACTTAGGATTCATAAAAGATTAACCTCTGCTTGCGAGAATATCCAGAAATAATGTTCTCATTAACTAAAATGCTATTGCCAAACTAAAGAAAATTCATTACCTCCCTCTCCCTTTCATTCTTCGAGAGCTGCATTTGTTTTAGCATCTGGGATCTCTGCTCCATCACAAGAGTCTTCTCGTATGTAAAAGCTGAAATATCATTTTCAAACTATAAAAACAAGTAAGTGTTAGTTATATTAAAATTCTCTCATTTTATAGTATATTGTAACTCTTGGCAAAATTTGTACATCCAGCACTAAGTTAATAACAGCTGTTGGGACAAGAATTTCCATTGCTAAGCAAGGCAGCCATAAAACATGATATCAAGAGATCCAGCTACTTAACAACGATAGTCCCAGCATTTTCATTAATGACCTACTATTGGCTTCTCCATTGGCTTTGCTTATCAGAAGCCAGTGGTGAAGTTTGCAAAGGGCAGTCACATGACCAAGGGGGAATGGCCAGAATGTCAAAAATCGATTGTAACTACCACCCGTTCAGTGCTGCCATAAGTTTGAACGGTCACAGAATGAGTGGTTGTTAAACAAGGACTGTAAGGGCTCCATGAAGGTGGTTTTCCCAGGGTGAGGCTCATCCATTGCACTCCGGGTGTGCTGACCCCTGCGATTTCCCCAAATGCGGGAAACTCGACTGCATAATTTGTGGTAGTGGGGGACTGTGATCAGTATGAGCCGAGGTGGCGCAGTGGTTAAATGCAGCACTGCAGGCTACTTCAGCTGACTGCAGTTCTGCAGTTCGGCTGTTCAAATCTCACCGGCTCAGGGTTGACTCAGCCTTCCATCCTTCTGAGGTGGGTAAAATGAGGACCCGGATTGTTGTTGGGGGCAATATGCTGACTGTGTAAACCGCTTAGAGAGGGCTGAAAGCCCTATGAAGCGGTATATAAGTCTAACTGCTATTGCTATTGCTAAATCAGATTCAAATTTACACGGGCCCGTTTTAAATCAGGTTACACTGCTATAAGCATGTTGTATATTGTAAAATAAGAAGCTGATACAGACGTGGGCATCTTGTGCATTGTGATACAAACTCTGACCTTTTTCTACTTGGAATGTGACAAGTATGTGGGATATCGCACGCGTGGTCCTGCCATGATGTACATTTTTTCATTTTAACAAAATCTTGTCTTGTAATAGATATGCCTGATGCAGAATGGTTATGTGGACTTTAACAATGATTGGGGAATCTGCAGTCCTCCAATCAATGCTGTGGGATGTTGTAATTTACAGAAGTCTGGAGTGCAATAGTTTAAGTTGCCTTGAAAAGGAAAGAACCTTAAGTAGCATCTTGCCAATACATTATTAAGTGAGTGAGACAGATGCCTGTTGTGGTTCGGCAGGAGCCTTTGGAGCTGCTGACTCTGACAGCGAGGGGGCCTATGAGTCAGGCCTGGAGGAGGTGGAGGGCCCTGGACAGGGTTCTGACTCCGAGCAGGGCTCAGAGAGACTAGTTGGTCCCCAGGTAATGACTGAGCCTTGGATCAGTGGGGAGGAGACAAGAGAGGCTGACACAGAAAGCGCCTGTGAGTTGTTTCGGGATTCACACAGGAGAAGGGCTGACCGACGTAAGCAACAATTGAGGACTCACAGATGATAACGAGCAGCTGTTGCTCGTTAGGATCTCCTCCTGCGGATAAAAGAGACTGATGGTGCCACGCCCTGGTTGCAGAAGTCAACGTTCCGTTTCTGTTCTAGTCAACGTTCTCTGTTCGCGTGCAACCATCAAGAACAGCACTTGGATAAGTGACTTGATTTATATAATCCTGTTTTGTAGTAGTTTGAGTGAGGACTTTTGCCAGAGCATTTATCTGTGTTTATTTTGGGCTCGCAGCCAGCAAGAGCCGGGACTGATAAAAACATTCCTTTGAACGTTCTGTTTGGCTTTTGTTTTTGAAAAGGTGGGGGTCAGAACAGATGCCTATAATTATGGGACAACATATACACAGAAATAAGTCCAGAAATGCATTTAACAATAGTTCAGAAACAAAGACAGCATCCTTCCCCAAAAATCATGATTCCACCCACTCTTATCATTTCACTACCAACAGCAGATTCTAGGCACCTGCAGACTGCTATATGTGGATTCTGGCCATCAAAAGTTCTCCATCAAAGAGCTGTTTTCAACTTTTGAAGTCAAACATTATAAATCGAATAGCTCCATTTTTAAATTTAATGTGATTTTTTTTCCCCAATGAAACCTGTCAAGGTCATCATCGAACACACTTAAATGCAGGATATCTCATCCTATATTGCATCATGATAATCAACGAAGCCTTTATTAGAAATAGCAATAGCAATAGCAGTTAGACTTATATACCGCTTCATAGGGCTTTCAGCCCTCTCTAAGCGGTTTACAAAGTCAGCATATCGCCCCCAACAACAATCCGGGTCCTCATTTTTTTACCCACCTCGGAAGGATGGAAGGCTGAGTCAACCCTGAGCCGGTGAGATTTGAACAGCCGAACTGCAGAAGTGCAGTCAGCTGAAGTGGCCTGCAGTACTGCACCCTAACCACTGCGCCACCTTGGCTCATATAATGTACCCATTTCATGAATTGTATTGATTAAACTACCCTAATCCAAAGGATTTATGTATAAAATGAAAGTTTGTTATAAAATGAGCACCAGTATCAATTATCAAATTTTCTCAGCTTAGGTTTTTTTTTCTTAGATTATTTACTTTCGAAAAGCCAGAGAAGCATGTTTTGCACATACCATGACTTCATATTGCATTCATCTAACTTTGGGAACAAGGTTGATCCCTGCTTTTTTAGTCACACCCACTCACTGCTTTTTGCATGCTAGATTCCTTTATTAAGAATTTCTTTACTGGCTGTGGAGTAGATAAGGAAAAGGAGTGGGAAGCTCACTGGCAGCTGGAAAGGACAGGTGCAAAGTTACATTGAATGGGATTGTTTATATCCACTGTGACATATTCTGTTGTTACACAGTTGTTTGATTGGATTTATTATTCTACTCCAGTGGGTCTAGATCAGTGGTGGGTTCCTACCAGTTTGCACCTATTCGGTAGAACCGATTCATCAAATCTACCGAACCGGTTAGAAGAGGTTCCACCAGTGGACCCGGAAAGCAGGCCACACCTACAGAAGAGGTTGCAAAAAATTTTGAAACCCACCACTGGTCCTTGGATATGATTATTCTACACTATCATGCTCATATTTATAAAACTCAGTGCCTCTGTGAAAGGTAAGGATGACTACTGCGTTTGTGGTGCAATCAGAACATTGTGTGTGTTGAAGTTGTTTTAACACAAACAAAAGATGCCTTTTAAAAAAACAAGTTTACATCCTATTCTTATGCATGCCAGTGCTGTGTGTGAGGTAATTTAAGGTGGTTCTGACAAGTGTCGTCGGCATCTTCATATCCGGTCACATGGGCGGCAAGCCACTCCCATCCGGTCACATGGGCAGCAAGCCACTCCCACAAAGGAGGCCACACCCACAGAGTAGGTTCGAACAATTTTTGAAACCCACCACTGGTCTAGATTGACAAAGTGCCATCTGTTTCAGTGCACCACAGCTTTGGCTGAAACGGAGAAGGGGCAGGAGATAGAAATAGGCAAGAGAAGTTTGCTTGGAGCACAAATTCTCTTACAAACTTTCCTTAAAATTTGATGCTGAGAAAATGAAGTTCAGACAGATTTAGCTGAGAAAAGGGGCTCCAATTTCATCCTAAATACTCTTTAGGATCTACTTTGAAGTTCAGAGGGATTCCTCCCACACTGGAATTAAAACTTAAAATCTCAACTTGCCTGCTCTCTCCAAAAGGACCTACATTCTCCCACTGATTTGGGGAAATCACTCTTTTTCAGTTGAAATTTTGCACTTCATAAATGCATTAATTGGTAACTGACAGACCTTACCATTTCAACAACTTCTACTTCAGCTTTAATTCGAAGATGGTATAGAAACATCTGAAGATCACTTTTCATCTGAATACTATTATCATCCATCTGAGCTACAGTGAAGATGCGCATTCTACATTTTCTCCAGACCTATAAACAGAAAAGCACACTGTATCTAAAAAATGCAACTAATCATAGCACTGGCAATAGCAGTTAGACTTATATACCGCTTCATAGGGCTTTCAGCCCTCTCTAATCGGTTTACAGAGTCAGCATATCGCCCCCACAGTCTGGGTCCTCATTTCACCCACCTCGGAAGGATGGAAGGCTGAGTCAACCTTGAGCCGGTGAGATTAGAACTGCTGAACTGCAGATAACAGTCAGCTGAAGTGGCCTGCAGTACTACACCCTAACCACTGCGCCACCTCGGCTCTTAATTTCACCAGTATAGCTATTGCTGGGAGACTGTTTTTAACTGGAGGCTTCTGATATTTATGAAAAGATACAGCATTGCACATATAATATTTTCAGCATGCCACCATAATATCATTTGTTTTTAGCTCAGCTTAAATGAACGTAGATGGTGTGGCTTAGCAGTTCATATTGTAGATCAGACCACAATAACTTATCCAACAAATTATTGTTGAAGAAATGTTGGTGGATAAGTGCACAATGTAAAGCCTCCAGTGCTATCGAAACATATTTTGAAAAAGTTCCCAGTTACCCTGTCTAATAGTGAGACAGGCTGGAACATCAACAAGTTGATTTAGTCCATCAACAGCTAAATATTGTACATCTGTTGCCTAATGTTCATATGGACTATTATGCAAATTAAGATAATAGTGCTAATGCCAAAATGCGTCATTTGGATTACCAGATTTAAACTGAAAAGATCTGGACAATCACTAGAGGCTAGCTGGTAGCAGAGAATAATCCAATCTAGAATATCATTTAGTTTTCATCTTCTAGGGCAGGGGTGTCAAACTCACGTCGTCACGGCGGCGGCGCGTGATGGTATCGAGACTGTTTTCCCCTTTGCTAAACTGGGTGTGGCATGGCCAGCGTGTGAGCATCCGGCCAACAGGCCAGGAGATTGACAGCTCTGTTCTAGGGTATTATCGCATACTTTGAGCCCTTGGTAAATCTCATAAGGAAGCCATATCTTCATTCAAGTTATTAATTTAAAATGTTGAAGAAGGGGGGTGGGGCAGTCCTGCATCTTACAGAACCACAACGGATACCTCACACCAGGTGGAGGAGGAACCACTGAGGAGCACACTTTTTAATTTTCAAGTTGGCTATATTTACTTACTTATCACGTGTCCAGCCTAGCCTTAACTTGGTTGCTAATTAGAATGTCAGAGGTTATTTCGTTGAATGTTTTGCCAGGATACATGTTTAACTGGGTTCACCGACAAATGCGTGCTCGACAAAAGCGCGCCAATGAAACCGCGGGGAAAAAACCATGAGTTCCAAATCGCGCCAACGAATGAGCGCAGAAGCGTGCCGACAACAGCACGCCGACAGAAGCGCACTCTAAACCTAACCCTAAAGGTAACCCTAACCCTAACCTAACCCTAACCTTAATCGTAATCACGCTTCTGCCGGCGCACCTTTGTGGGCGCGCTGTCGATGTCCCGGTTTTATCGCCGCAGTTTTGTCAGCGCGCTGTTGTTGGGTCACGGTTTAACTGCAATCTATTAAAGAAGTTACCTAATCAAAAACTGAGGTAAAGTTAGCCTGGCAAGACTTGTTTATGATAAATCTGTGCCGATATATGCTAGCATTTTGCTGTCTTCAGTAAAAAGCTGTACTTTCTTGCCTCGAAGAGGAAGAAAATTTTGTTGTTGCTCTCACCATCACTCATCAAGCTCATTCTGAGATTTACCTTTCTTGAGTGCCTCTCTAATTATGGGATGTGTATAGCCTATAGTTCAATTTCCTGTCTCCCTTTCATCCTGTTCTTTGCGTTGTTTTTAGATCAGTATGAGTCTGAAATAACATTACCTTTTTATATGTCAATAGCAATATATCTCAATCTTTGCAAAGTTCCCCAAGTAAAATAAATGCTACCACCTTATGCTGTTTCAGGAGGAAAGGAAGCAACATCAGCATGCCACCGTCATGAACAATCCACCATACATCTATGTTGCCCTCACTAAAACGTTCCTGATTCACTGGAAACAAGTCTATGTTTTTAGCAACTAGCAGAGCTTGTTGTGCAGCTGTTGTTTCTCGTACAGTATCTGAAACACAAATGATAATTGGTATTTTAGAGTTGGGTAAGTAGTATTTAAGGATCTTAACAAGAATCAACATATGCAGCAGAATGAAAGTGTATTACTTAGACGTAAATCCCACTTCTCAAGGTAGTCACTTACGAATTCACACACAATGGTTAGATGAATTCACCAAAGCCTATTTGCAATGTTCTACAACGTACAGAATTTTTTTGTTAGAAACCATACGAGTATGCAGCATACATAAGCAGGTGCAGTTTCCACTAAATCCTTGGTAATCTGAGAGGAATGCTGAAATTACTCAAAGCTGAACAGAATTAGACAATGGATTGTGTGAATAACCAGTTCTATATACATATAGATGATGTACATAGCTCGTTATCCGGTGGAGAATCTGATGCTCATAAGGTGACTTAAGGTAAGCACAGGTCTTCAATTGTTCATGAATGGATGTCCATAATGAAGAATAAAAGTGGAACGCTGGGCTCAGGTAATAGCCTGCATAATTCTGATATTATAATATGTCATGACCATGTGGCTAAGAGCCGAGGTGGTGTAGTGGTTAGGGTGCAGTACTGCAGGCCACTTCAGCTGACTGTTATCTGCAGTTCAGCGGTTCTAATCTCACCGGCTCAAGGTTGACTCAGCCTTCCATCCTTCCGAGGTGGGTGAAATGAGGACCCAGACTGTGGGGGCGATATGCTGACTCTGTAAACTGCTTAGAGAGGGCTGAGAGCCCTATGAAGCGGTATGTAAGTCTAACTGCTATTGCTATTGCTTTAAAGTGATCAAAGATGTGAGGAAGATGCAGTCATTTACACAGATCAAAACTAAGTTTGATTTCTGCAACTTTCTACATGAAAAGATTTTGAGAAGAAAACTTCAATCCCTTGGAGTGACCTTGAAAAGCCCAAAACAAATGCCAATCATTTTGTAATGAAGTAACTTTATGACACAGAAAGCAACTCCTGGAACACACCAAAGAAATGCTTTGCGGTAATAGTGAGGGGGTTGAGGAAAAAAAATAGGCATGATTCACCTTCTAAATGGAGTGTGGGGAAGAGGTTTCAGGAGATCTGTGAAAAATGTTATTTGGAGATCTGTGAAAGGGATTATTTTATGTTATGAAGAATAAGGATGAATCTCAACCTATGAAATACATTTCTCTGTAAGTCAAACTCACTGCTACTAAGAATACAATTTTCCATGAAAAAATATGATTTGAATCAGCTGTTGAAGTGGCTTTAACACCAGAACCATGGAAAGATCCCAAACAGGAACTGATCGTCATATTAGTGATAAACCCAATCAAATATTTCCTAAAACTCTTTAAAACGCATTAGAAAAGAGTTAAATAGTATCCACCAGAGGGCAAAAGAAAGAAGAATGTTTATGGAAGTGAAAACAAAGCCACACTGCTTCGGAAATAATGGAAAACCCCAAAGGAGAGATACTGAAAGGAACTGAATATATTCCTTTCTTGCATAATCTGTAAAGGATCTGTACTTAGCTGCATAACAAGTTCTTATGCAAGGCTTCCAAGAAGCTAGGAGGACCTATCTATGTGAACCTGAAGGGAAGTTATGGCCAAATCCTTCAAGCTGTAAAGGAAAAGATAGTAGAATAGTAGCTGGTAGCAGATTATCTCAGGACGTAAAGATATTCTCACAGCAAGCTAGCTGCAGTCTATTACAACTAGCCTATTACATGTTAATGAGGATGCAACTGGCTAATTCTTTGGAGATTTTTGCAAGGACCCTGGTAACAGAGGACCAGGATAAAGAAAGTACCAGAAAAGATTCATCCCATGAGAATTAAAAAGCCCTAATAGTTCTGCCTCTGCCACCAGCTTTGAGTGTGCAGCAGGGAAAGTGGATTGGTTTAGTGTTAGCTTGACCAACTGATCATGGCTGTATTCAGTATGTAGATTTCAATAATGAAAATCATACAGATCAATGCCTAATGGGAAATGTGAGGTTTAAAAGTGGAGTGGATTTAGTAACCCTTTCTTGGCATCCAAGGATATAATTTGAGCTGTTTAACACTTAAATAGACCCCGGAAGGCTGACAATTTCACTGACAGGGTATTGAGATACTTCTGATGGAGACCAAGATCCATGGATGTGTTAAAAGACATGCCTCTCACTCAGAAATTAGCATGCCAGTGGTGAAAAACTGCATCAGAGAAATGATTGCCCTTTCAGTAAGGTTTTCCTGTAGCTAAGCATCAATTTATAGCTTGTTGATACATTGGATAAATGCAGCTTGCTGGAGATATTCCAAAGATGGAGAAATCTGAAACCACATGTAATGATGCTAAGATAACATTGGTGGTGGGATTCAATTTTTTTTACTTCATTGGGGGTGTTTTTTGGAACCCTGACAACCAGTTCTGTGGGTGTGGCTTGATGGGCATGGCTTGGTGGCGTGGCAGGAGAAGGATACTGTAAAATCTCCATTCCCTCCCCACTCTTGGGGAAGGTTACTGCAAAATCCCAATTTCCTCCCGATCAGCTAGAACTAGGGAGGGAGAGAACAGATGGGGGCGCGGCCAGTCAGAGGTGGTATTTACCGGTTCTCCAAACCACTCAAAATTCCCGCTACCAGTTCTCTGGAACTGGTCAGAACCTGCTGAATATCACTCCAGATAACATGCTTGTATGGAACACTTCCGGAGATGAGCAAAACAGTCCTTATCACTACGATGTTTGCATCTGTTTGGCATAAAATGAAGTATAACATTCACATTCACTGAAATGGCATTGATAGTCACTTTTATGAATCAGATAAACCTCAAAAGAACGAGAAATATCTTAAAATTGCCCCAGAGCTACAATTGTATGGAAGGGTATGTAGTAAGATTTACTAAGAATTTTCAGTTTCAGTTTTGGTTTATTTCTTTGCCGCCCTTCTCCAGGGCGGCCCTGCATATGAATCACAGAGACTAGATATGGGAGTCTCATTTTTGAATGCTTCTTTAAATAGGAGCTTAACTAGGTACAGAGCCAATGCAGATGAATACATAAATTTGTATACGTTCAAGTGGATAATATCCCAACCATTAATTACTGTCTGTGAGATTCAATTCACTCTGTTATCAAGCCATCAATTGCAGGATACAGTTCTTTGAAACTTTCAACATGATAACTGTCAATTCGATAAATATAAACTCTCAATTTACTCGTATCGATTTAAAAAAAACACATACCAACAAAGTTTTTCCAAGAGAATCTATTATCCGTCTGCTTCCAGGATTGAGGCCATGCCATCAAAACAGTGTTATGTTTCATCCCCCCGAGACCAGCAGACTGAATCAAATGAGAGATTCCATCTCTAACACTGGGGGATACTATGATTTGGCAAAATCCTTTGGTTTTCTCTGTTCCCATTAAAGAGCGAATATTCTTTAGGGGGGGGAAACAAATTAGGGTAAAAGGTTTAGACAATAAAAAAAATATGAAGAATCTTCATGCACTTTAAGGATTAATAAGTTTCTCCTGTAAGCTTTTGCGAATGCAAGTTTAATTATGAATCTACCGTATTCCTGGGGGAAAAAAATAGATACTTTTAATCAGTGTTTCTCAACCTTGGTGACTTTAAGTCCTTGGACTTCAACTCCCAAAATAGCTGGCTGGGGGATTCTGGGAGTTGAAGTCCACAAGACTTAAAGTCACCAAGGTTGAGAAACACTGCTTTAAATGAACAAGTGATGTGGCTAAATCAAAAGCAAAGAAATCACAGGCTAAATGAAAACATTTAAAGATCTGTAAATTAGGAAATGAATTACTGATGGACCAATTATCACCTTTGTTACCTGGAAATTGGATTTACTTCTTAAACAGGATGCAAATTTAGCAATTTCCGAGAGTAAGAAAACAGAAGAAGACTAGGTGTAATTAACTCTGCTGGTCCAATCTCCTTCTGTGTTTCCAGAACTAAATATAAATTAATATAATAGCATAGCTTTTAATATTAGGAAAATTGGCATTAAACTACAGCAGTGATGGTTAACCTTTTTGGTGCCAAGTACCCAAAGCTCAAGCACGCCTGAATGCACGCGTGCTTGCCCCAATCCCCAAAATGCAATTTGAGTGCCCCCTGTGCATGTGCGCCGCCCCTGCGCATGTGTGCACGTTCCCTGCACATGCGCCTCACCGTGCATGCGTCCCGGCCCCCGTTTTGGCTTCCAGGTTGGTGCAGGAGGTTTTTCAGGCCCAAAATGGGGCGCGGGGGGCTGGAGATCTCCGCAGTTTCTCTCCAGCGTGCCTAGGATTTCTCTTCCATTCCTGCCTCCCGTGCCTTCCCCAATCTCTGCAGTTTCTCCCCAGCGCGCCCAAGCTTTCTCTTCCATTCCTGCTATGGAGAGGCACCTGCGAAGGGCGGAACCTGCAGAAATCGGTGAAGGCCCCGCCCCATGCATGCGCGGCAGAGACCCGAAGACCAGCTGGCCGGTGCACGCAAATGCACGGTGGAGCTGGGCTGGGGTGACGGCTGGCGTACCCCTAGAGACGGCTGTGTGTGCCGAAGATTCACCATCCCGGACTATAGCTTCTCCTTGTTTTAAAATTATTCTGTGTCTTATTGATTCCATAATTATGTATGCAAAATAACATATTTTGAATACATGTAATTATGTACAGGTTACATGTAATTAAGTTACTTAGTCTTAGCCAGGGTTCAGTAATAACTCCTGAAATGTTCCTCAAAGTCTATTCTTTTCTCAAGTGAAGTTCATTCTTCCATGTATACAGTCTATCCTAGTTTATTTTGAAAAGCAAAGCATAATTTCAAAATATCATCCAATTTTAGGAAAGAGCTCTGTACTGCTATATTGCTTTTAAAATAATCAAACAGTGGGATTAAAAATTTATATCAGCAATCATTTACAAACTGCTGAACCATTCTCTTTTCCTGAAAGTATTCCAAACAGACTTCTGAGTGTCACTATCTTGTTAAATATTTATTCTACAATTAAGTCAAAGCTGACTTCATACAAGCATTTTGCTTCAAATAATCTCAAGTTTATTCTAATTCTGTACTGCAGACGATTCTTGTGAAAAAGCCCTATTCAAAACTTTCTAAATATAGATTAAAAACAATACATTTTATGCTCTCTTTTATACATTAAATATTTTGTGCAAGAAATGGGATAGCGTGAGCTATCATGCATTGATTCTGAATAAATTCTAAGTGAAAAAAATGTAAACAAGATGTATTAGTAAACTATTTTTCTTTTTGACGAATTCATAAGTGAAAAACCTCTGAAGCACAAAGAATCATCCACTACATATGCTAGGTGGGCCAGGATAAAATCATAATCTCTTGTTTTTGTGCATATCATGTTCCCTATTCCAATGACTTGGACTGCACTGATAACTTCTAGCTGTAATGTCTATCTTCCTTTATCAACAGCAAGATGGATGGATTCGATTACAAGTTCAATACTGGATGTTCTGAAGTCTGAGGTTGGAAACAGAACACCCTGCCAAAAATTATCTATGTGGTTGTTAAGAATTAACAACTGTAGAAAAATTAAAAAACAGACTTACAACAAATCTCTCCTTTTAGTATATAGAGAGTGACCAATCTGAACTTGATGCCATTCACCGAACAGCAAAATATTGTTTATTGGGTTTTTTTGGGGTGGTGGGGTGGTACTATTAGAACTCCTACTACCTGGTTAAGAGACAATGTTTCCCCATATAGTGATAAGATTGATAAATCAATACATTTTATTATTATTAAAATCAAAAACTTAGTGTGATAAGGAATTCTTGTCAGAGCATGTGAAAGAAGTATCCCTGTTACAAATATCCTTCTCCAAGTGATGCCATCTACTTTACAAAGGTTTAATGTTCAGTTTTCCACTAAAAGTGAATATCCAATGAAGAAAATATAATTGGTCAATTCGTAAATTTGATATACATATATTTTCTTTTATAATTAAGTTATGGTTACTTATTGATGTTATTGTTGTGACTGTGAGATGGGTAGCTATAGAATCAATTATTAAGTAGGTAAAACAACAAATAAACTTCTACCTTTTACTTCAGCACCAAATATAAGTATTATATTACAGTTCTTGACTGGCTTTTAATCACCTTCAGATGTTGATTATATAGTTAGGATTATTATGCACAGTATTATTATGGACAATCTTGAATATAAATGTATTTTATACATACAAATGTTGTAAAAAGGGGGAGACTCTTTCATTGGAAGAAAAATAAAGATGATAAAAGTTCAAAGAATAAGAAGAAATTGTTTCTTATAAATAAATATCTTATCTGCACTGACTCTCAATCTTTCATGTAGCAATGACTAGAGAAACATCTGGTATCAAATAAGCTTGTTTTACAAGTTACAAAACAGCCTCAATTCTTTGAATATTGTGAAGCTTTTTGTTAGGCAATTAACATCAAAAGCAGGAATTTCCACTAGCAGTTTTGTGATACTAGAAAGCACACATGAATATGAAACCTTACAATCCTTATTTTCTTGGTGTTCATATAAATATCTATACATACCTCTTCAGCTCTTTCAGCTTCTGCATATTTATCAAGGTATGTTCCTGGAAGTACAGATCCCACAATAGTCAATCCTTTTCCAGCTTTCAACTGACAGGTAAAAGAAAGCAGCCGAGGATGTTTTACTAACTGTTCTGAATCCAAATTCAGTAGTACCAAGACTTGAGGCCTGAAGTATATAATATATAAGAATATAAGAAAGAGTATATAAGTATATAAGAAAGAGCCAAGGTGGCGCAGTGGTTAAATGCAGCACTGCAGGCTACTGCTAGATCAGCAGTTCAGCGGTTCAAATCTCACCGGCTCAGGGTTGACTCAGCCTTCCATCCTTCCGAGGTGGGTAAAATGAGGACCCAGATTGTTGGGGGCAATATGCTGACTCTGTAAACCGCTTAGAGAGGGCTGAAAGCCCTATGAAGCGGTATATAAGTCTACTGCTATTGCTATTGCTATATAAAAATAAATTGTAGTGGATGCCTCTTCAAGTTCATAAGTTTTCCAACACAAGGACACAGCATTTCATAATGCTATAGGCTTTACTTTCAATATATTTGCCCTATAATTTACAGGTGGCTCTCCCTGTTATGTTTACTCCCAGATAGGATTTGATGTGTTAAAATATTAAATGCATTCTTACCTCCAATTTTTGGTATGAAGGTGACCATGGTCGACTCGAAGTAGTGCATAACGAGCAGCATTTAAAGACAAACCTCGGATTCCATCTCCCCATTCTTTTTCAGCTCTTAAAAGAAGAATTAACAGAGATTTGCAAACATTACAGGTTTGTGATAGTTCTATTTTGTTTTGATATGGTAGACCAGTGGTCTCCAACCTTGGCAACTTTAAGACCTGTGGACTTCAACTTCCAGAACTCTGGAAGTTGAAGTCCACAAGTCTTAAAGTTGCCAAGGTTGGAGACCACTGCGGTAGACAATATAGAGGCGATTCACGGGCACAAGTTTATACATTATGCTTTATTTTAGACAACGTTCCTTGAGTGCTATCAATGGCAAATTGAATTCACATATAACAAATGTGAATTCACATGAATGGAAGTCCATGAATGCAAGATTGGTAAACGGCTTGAAACTGTAGCAACTTTTTAACAGATGTGTAATTAGAATTTACTGACTTATGGAAATGCATATAATATAATGCATTTAATATCTGCAGTCTGTTTCACCATCTTTAAATCTCTTCGAAAGGAAATACTATTCATTTAGTGGATTACAGAGTAACCAG
Source organism: Thamnophis elegans (assembly GCF_009769535.1). NCBI lineage: Eukaryota > Metazoa > Chordata > Lepidosauria > Squamata > Natricidae > Thamnophis > Thamnophis elegans. Next base: position 77,780,164 of record NC_045546.1, on the reverse strand, counting down.
AATGGATGATCAGGTCCTTTGAAGTATAAATAACACATCACAACTAATATTTGTCATCCATATCTATATTTTACATATAAAATTCAACTTTAATATTTCATTGAAATAAGTGGTCATAGCATAAATCACAATAGCACATTCATTTTGCAAGTCTTGGTTGGATTCATCTTTGCTTTTGAATGTACTGAACCTTGAATAAATCCATTCCATCATTTCCCCCCCAAAGTGGAAATATTTGAATAAGTAGCTTTTTTCCCAATCATGAAACAACTAGAAGAGCCGAGGTGGCGCAGTGGTTAGAGTGCAGTACTGCAGGCCACTTCAGCTGATTGCTATCTGCAGTTCGGTGGTTCAAATCTCACCGGCTCAAGGTTGACTCAGCCTTCCATCCTTCCGAGGTGGGTGAAATGAGAACCCGGATTGTTGGGGGCGATATGCTGACTCTGTAAACCGCTTAGAGAGGGCTGAAAGCCCTATGAAGCGGTATATAAGTCTAACTGCTATTGCTATTGCTAACTGCGTGGATTTGCAATTTCCTGCTTGCTTTTTTGCTGGCTTGGTTTTGGGAAGCTGGCGGGGAGTTGATCATGTCAACTGGGGTTACATGAACAGCCATGATTTAGCAATGGAAATTTTGAGTCCCAATTGCCATTTTAAATCTACCTGTATCCCAAAGATGGTTTGCCAATCTAAGCTTAAAATATACACTAACTGCTAACTAATTCTCATATTTTTATTTATTTATTTAATTATTTGTTTTTATTTATGAGCCCATGTAATAAGTAATTAGCGGACGCATGGTAAAATTTATCTACAGATCAGGACAACATTCTGATCTTCACCAGATATGCTGGATTACGAACTGCAAAAGCTCAGGGAACATAGGCAAAGAATACATGATTTATATTTTAAAGCATCCAGTGAGCATTAACTTGCTTATGCCTACTATATGTAAAACATTTTTAATATATTCTGAGTAATATGTTCAGCATTTCTTCAAATAAAAGTACAAAATAGCTGAAAAATGCCCATGGAATAAAGATATTAAATAATCAAGTGTCTTTTTAAAAGAACATTGTAACAAAATTGAATTACATATACTGTAAGTAACACTTTTAATTAAATATTTTGCGTTCATGTCATAAAAATTACTTTCCACCAAGTGTATGCATGTTTTTTAATCAAACAATAAATAAATATGTATGCTTACCCTCTATATTCTATGTATTTATAAATACATCCTGCAATGAGCATGGCAATCAAGGCATAGTACCAAGAGCAAATGAACATCAAAGCAAGACACAAACTCATTCCTAAGAATGAAAGAGTCCTGAAAGGAAACATGTTCTTAGTTGGTCATACTTATGTATATGTTCTACTTAATCCAACACAACGACAGTGTTTCTAAACTAACATCATTCAATATACATACTGAGCAGAATAATGCAAATACAATAATTAATCATCTTGCCATGCCTGGCTTTTATCAAGGAACTCAAGGCAATGTAAAATAAGCCTAGGGTTTCAATGTTATAAAATGAACTGGTGTCCACAAATTATAATGCTAAATTTACAACATAAAGCTGTGTCTCTAAAATAGAAAAAGGTAAAGATTTAAAATTATTCCAAAGATGTACCCATAAACCAAATTTTCTTTTGGAAATATATGCATGTTCCATCAGATACTGATTGTTTCTAATCTACAGTAATTGTTTTCATAGTACAAACAAAACTACAGCATTCGCTGGTTTGTTATATGCTTTGATTGTTACCTCCCAAGCCTTTCATGGTTTAGGATAGGGGCACCTCTCTATAGTATCTGCCCACTTAGACAGGTGGCTTACTCATTTGCTCCACTATCATTTTTTGGAATTATGCAAGTGGGCCTTTTCAAATGCTGTTCCTGTTTTAAGGAAAAGCATTTCAAATGTCTAAATGGAGGCCTCCCTTCTGCTCAAAAAAATCCATTAAATCCTGGCTAATTCATCAGGTCTTGGGTGCATAATAGTATGCATTCCCTCTAGGAAAAGAAGGTATCTTTTACTTGATTCCTATTGAATGAATAAAGATTTCCGGTGCTATATATTTCTATATATTATTGTTGTTGTTGTTATAAATTAGGGGTGATTTAATCTGTACCATTTGTTTTAATATAATTTACAAGGGTTGCAATTATACCATATCCGTCAAAGTTGGTTTCATTCACTGTGGTTTTATAAGACCAGTTACATAAATTCATACATAAATGCTCTGTATTAAATTTCCAGTGCAACCCACTACCAGATTATCTATTTTCTAGAACATGCATTAGAAGTCTATAAATAAAAAAATTATAAATATCATTTTTAAGGAACGTTTATAAGTGAAATTGTATGTGTAAGTCTGTTTAAGTTCAAATTTATTCACATAAATTCCAATTCCTATATTATGTTCAGTTCTTGCTATGTGTAAGTCTGTTTAAGTTCAAATTTATTCACATACTTCCAATTCCTATATTATGTTCAGTTACAAATAATACGCTGTTCTTGCTATTTATTTCCCTGCTCTCATATGGAAATAATGAGATTTATTATTACTCTCTTTCTCTATTTCTTATACAAAATTATATTCTCTTATAGAATGCTGAAATAAATGAGAAAATAAAAATATTTTATAACTAAAAATATAAGTTATCTTAAAAAAGAATAAATTTATGAACCAAATGCTTCTAGAATTAAATTAGTAAAGAACATGGTGTACCAGTGATAATATTTGAAACGAGGTCTCCAGTTTGGTGTTCGGAGAAGAGTTTGAAGTGCACAGGCCAAGTTCACAAACAGATAGCACATAAGGAAAAACCTAGGGGGGGGGGGAAAACATGTTTATAATTTAAATGAATGGCACTATTCACTCAAGACATGAGAACAGAGATAGAAGAGGACAAGGTTACAGATAGAAATTGCAATCTTAAAAGATTTCTGATGGTATAAAAACCAGGTCCAGACAATTTTTGTAATTTAGTGATGAGGCATGTGATTTGTTGCCTTTCTGCCGTTTCAAAAAAAGCAAAGGTTCCTTTCAGATTAATGCACTAAAACACTAAACACTAAAACTGAATTTTGAGGTATTAAAAAAGAGACAAGACTTTCCAGTGTGTGAGTCCATATTACACTTCACAACATTAAATAAAAGGGCAATTGTTCCATAATATACTATAATGCCTATCCCAATTTTGTGTTTTGTGAGTTTGATGCTCACTAGTGAAAGAAAGTAAAAGGCTGGTAATGGAGAAACAAATAACATATTTATCCACCAGATTTTTAACATCTTTATCAGTAAGAGAGACAGGAAACTTCTTCCTGAATCTAATTCTGTGGGGAAAGTCTAAACCAGGGGTGGTCAACCTTTTTATACCTACTGCCCACTTTTGTATCTCTGTTGCAGAGGTGGATCCCTACCAGTTCGCACCTATTCGGTAGAACCGGTTCATCAAATCTACTGAACCAGTTAGAAGAGGTTCCACCAGTGGACCCGGAAAGCAGGCCACACCTACAGAAGAGGTTCCAAACTTTTTTGAAACCCACCACTGGTCCTTGGATATGATTATTCTACACTATCATGCTCATATTTATAAAACTCAGTGCCTCTGTGAAAGGTAAGGATGACTACTGCGTTTGTGGTGCAATCAGAACATTGCGTGTGTTGAAGTTGTTTTAACGCAAACCAAAGATGCCTTTTAAAAAACAAGTTTACATCATATTCTTATGCATGCCAGTGCTGTGTGTGAGGTAATTTAAGGTGGTTCTGACAAGTGTCGCCGGCATCTTCATATCCGGTCACATGGGCGGCAAGCCACTCCCATCTGGTCACATGGGCAGCAAACCACTCCCACAAAGGAGGCCCCACCCACAGAGTAGGTTCGAACAATTTTTGAAACCCACCACTGCTTTGTTAGTAGTGAAATGTTCTAACCGCCCACCAGTTTCACAGTAATGGTGATTTATAAAGTAGGGAAGTAACTTTACTTTATAAAGCACAGTTACAGCAAACCCCTACCGCCCACCATGAAAGCTGGTACGCCCACTAGTAGGCGGTAGGGACCAGGTTGATTACCACTGGTCTAAACAGACACACACAACCTTGTCATGTCACCTTTAAAGGAGAAATATTCTCCTTCTCCATGGCCACTGTAAACAGGAAGCCTACAGTACATTTTTTGGTGTGGTCCCCCTATTGTGGGGTTACAAATGTGCTGCAACTTCAGGCCATGCAGAAAGACTGAAAATGTACACAATGAGTACTTGGTAGTGTAGTACTACCATCCAGATTCAAAGGGCAAAAAAAAAAAAAAATGACCAGGAGATTTGTGAGCACAGACCTAGCATTAAACACGTGTCTTTCTTTCATATAAGCACTTATCCCAACAATTTTGGCTCTGTGCCATGTTATTGGCTGCAGATGGGGAATGTTTGATTGAATGAGTGCTCGGTCAGTAGTCCCAGGCAGAGAACAAGGTGCAGTTTCTCTTACTTTCTCAGAGGAGTACTCTCAAATCCTCACCAGTGTATATATTGTTACAAATGCAGGTAAGAAATTGTGTTAAATTTGCAGGAGAAATTCTCAATCCATCTTTCAGGTTCTCTTTTCCCCAATCTGCCTACCCAATTGTTACTGTCTGATATTGTCTTTGATATAAAATTATTATGTATCTTTTGGTGAAACTAAAACATCACACTATCTCTCTTGCATCTGTTATTTCAGTAGTCTTCTTTTTATTGGATTGGATTGGATTATTATTTGTATGCCACCCTTTTCCCTGGGGGGATTCAGGGCGGCTCACAATCAAAAGGGAGGGGGGGACAGACTTTTACATATAAGACAGTACATGATTAAAACGCAACATTCATACCATTCGGGCGGGTTACAATCTTTAGCCCCAGGCCTGATGGAATAGCTAGATTCTAAGGGCTGTGCAGAAGGTCTGGAGGGTGGTGAGGGTACGAAGCTCCACGGGGAGATTGTTCCATTGGGTCGGGGCTACCACCGAGAAGGCTCTCCTCCGCGTGGTGGCCAGTCGGCATTGGCCAGCGGATGGAACTCGGAGGAGGCCTAAACGATGAGATCTAATGGGTCGTGTGGAGGTGATCGGCAGTAGGCGGTCTCTCAAGTACCCAGATCCACTACCATGAAGGGCTTTATAGGTGGCAAGTAGCACCTTGAAGCGTATCCGGAGATCGACAGGTAGCCAGCGCAGCTCGCGGAGGATAGGTGTTACGTGGGTGAAGCGAGGTGCACCCACAATCGCTCGCGCGGCTGCATTCTGGACTAGCTGAAGTCGCCGAATACTCCTCAAGGGCAGCCCCATGTAGAGCACATTGCAGTACTCCAGCCTAGAGGTCACAAGGGCCCGAGTGACTGTTGTGAGAGCCTCCTGGCTCAGGTAGGGGCGCAACTGGTGCACCAGGTGAACCTGGGCAAATGCCCCCCTGGTCACAGCTGACAAATGGTGTTCGAAAGAAAGAATATATTATGTAAGAATGTCTCCTTAAAATATTTTATTTTGGCTAGTATTCTTCAGTCTTAGCTTTCGGGTTTTATTAAAAGTAATTCTATTCCTTCCTTTTAAAGTTGTTCTATTAATTTTGTCTTTTGGATATTGTCTCTGGAACCCCTTATGGCTTGATACCCAACTTTGCTGGAGTGCTTCCCAAAAATAAGACTGCCATTTTTAAGTGATTTTAAGTTAAGTTGCAAGACAAATATGTTAAAAATCTACAAAGACATACGTACATGGAGAGTATTGGAGCCACACTATCCAGAGAAGCAATAAGAATTCCAATCTCACAGATAAATGCAGTAAGGAGCAAAGCCCATGTAGGTTCTCCATTGGCTTTTCCATGACCAAACACCTTAAAAAAAAAACATAATTGTGTTGACTGAAAAGGTACAATATACTCAGTTCAAATTAATTATCAACCGCAGTAGATTATCTGCTATAATTTTTGAAAGTCACAAATCTGAAGCAGCTTAGTTCAAAACAAGTACCATATTTTTCACTCCATAAGACGCGCTCTCCCCCCCCCCCCGGTACCCGCCAAAAGTAGGTGGAAATGTTTCAGCATCTTATGGAGCGAATATTGCGTCCTTTGGTGAACAGCGGCCAGGCCGTAGCGCAGCAGGGGGTCCTTTTACAGTGTTGAACTCCCCCTCTTCTGTCTTTGTCATTGCCTGCTTCTTCTGTCTCTATTCCGCAGTGCAGGAGTCAATTTGCAGAACTGGCACGTGAGAGGGGACACCTATCTGCGGACCTCTTAGGCTCCGTCTGGTTTTGTTCCCCCTTCTCTAAACCTAGGTGCGTCTTATGGTCAGGTGCATCTTATAGTGCGAAAAATACAGTGTATATTTCAAGCTTAGATTGGCAAACCATCTTTGGAATACAGGTAGATTTAAAATGGCAAATGGGACTCAAAATTTCCATTGCTAAATGATGGCTATTCATGTAACCCCAGTTAGCATGATCAACTCCCTGCCAGCTTCCCAAAACCAAGCCAGCAAAAAAGCAATCAGGAAATTGCAAATCAACGCAGTCAGCAATAGCAGTTAGACATATATCGCTTCATAGGGCTTTCAGCCCTCTCTAAGCGGTTTACAGAGTCAGCATATTGCCCCCACAGTCTGGGTCCTCATTTCACCCACCTCGGAAGGATGGAAGGCTGAGTCAACCTTGAGCCAGTGAGATTAGAACCGCTGAACTGCAGATAACAGTCAGCTGAAGCAAGCAGATATGTGGCTGCTGCCAAAGGGATGCGCAAAGGGGCAAGTGAGGCTCAGGACAAAGTGCATGTGCAAGGGAGGGACACTAAGCATGGGGGGAGATGTTCAAAAGTGTGGTATGGAGAGGTATGCAGGAGTGTGTGAAGGAGGTGTGGCAAGGCTCAAGGGTTGAAAGGGAGGTGTATATAGTGAACTCAGGTAAGAGGCACAAATGGCTAGCAAAAGCGAGCACTAAAACATGCAGGTAATAAAGAAAATGTGGCAGAGAGGAGACAGATCTTTGGATGGTAAGTGAGTCTGGCATGGCAGGATGGGAGGGGGATGCTATTGTGGGGAGCGGGGGACAGGGGTAGGCAGGGTGAATGTTGTATGTGAATGCATCTGCGGTCATTTCGCAAGGATGAACAATTGCTGTGGTGTTGCAACATTCGTAATTTTGGGACTATGTCGTAAATACTTGGGTGTTATCCTGCAACTTTGAATAGTCATTAAGCAAACTGTCATAACTCGAGGATTACCTGTATTATTATCACAGAATATTTTGAAGATATAAAGTAATTTGATTGACTTGCTTACTATGTTATATGAAAGTCAATGAGGTTGTAAACTATTATCTTATCATGAGGACTTAAACCAGTTTTGGGTTCTTCAGTAGTCCAGGTATTTTTTAAACTTCGTGATATTATATATCTCTAAGGCTAAAGTAATTTGTATCAATTCCCCAGTAAATAACCAAATAGAAGTGCTGTGGTTGGTGGATGAGGTTGACTGACTGTCAGATTTAGAGGCTTGTCAATCTTCAGAGAATCCATTTCCTGCTTCCTCCATGGACTTGCCTGGGCAAAACTGCAGGAATTTGGGGCTTTGCTTCCCCCTCAAAGCCTTGTCGACATGGTTCTATGCTTTCCAAACAACTGCAACTTCTCTCCGGGGGTCTCACATTCCCACACTTGGATAATTTTTGCAGAGAGTTAGGTTCAGAGAGTATAAAGGAGACACATGTATGGCCCTAACAGATTAGAGCGCCAAGATTTGGGCTGCAAAATTCTGGACATTTATTAGATTGCCCAAAGAGCTACTAAAAACTAATTTTCAGTGAAGTTGTCCAGATTTCTGTGGCTAATAAATCTAATCAACATAGAATAAATGTCAAACTAGGTTTATAGGTGCTTACAATAACCTCTGTTCTACTGAACATAGTCAATAAACTGCAGGGGCAGCTCAGTCCTGTAGATCAATCTTGTAATTGCAATTTTACAACAGGAAGTCAGAAATTCCCTTTCACTAAATTTGATCCCTGTTATCATGAGCCTGAAAATTTCCCTTCGGTGTCTTATCCCTTAAGCATAAAAAACAGATAATATGATTCATTTTAATGACACATATTTGATTTGCCTTGGTCTTTCCTCTGCCCCCCCCCCCCTAATTTTATCATTACTTCTTCGCTTGTCTTGAATTACTCCTGTGTGGCTGTGGCTGGCATAGACTATGACCTAATCAATGTACATACATTCTGATGGTGATGTGATGAAAAGAATACCCTAATACAGACATGACAGCAGCAACTGTTACTGCAGTTATAGTTAGCAAGCAGCAGCAAAAGACTTATTGTACTATCCCCTGCTTTATTTAGCCCAGCTGAATTGCTCTGTAAGCCAGAGCAGGGGAAATGAGGTCAAATCGGCTTGTAAGGATTGCTACTCTGAACAGATAACCATCAGTTAATTCTTTAGCGCGATCTATGTAAGTAATATATATATCTTCTGGTTCCTGGCCCCATCTCCTCTCCACCAGTGCTGTGCAGATGACTGTCATCAGGAAAAGAAAAAAATGTAAAAGGAAAAAGGCTGAGCTAGGTGCTGCCAGAGTCGCAGTGGATGACTCTGCTTAGTGCTTAACTGTTTAAAAAAGCCTCTAAAAAAGCGCCCTCTACAGGAGGAGACGGGAGAGCCGCGTGCCTCATTTAGTCTGACTTTATGATCACTCGAGCAGAGTTAAGCAAGGGTTAAAAGCAGTGATGTGCGGTGAGGTTTATGACTGGTGAGGCAGTCCTCTCCCCCAACATCAGAAAGTGCTTTAGACAGTGGGATGTCGGGGGAAGAGGACTGCCTCACCAGCCATAAACCTCACCGCACGTCACTGCTCTCCACCCACTTAATCTAAAGGAGTTCAGTTGTGCTTCTCGGCAGCAAGAAGTGACACGACCAATGGCCCGCTTAACACAGTAGCCACCATATGTTCCATTTGAAATTCCAATTCATACTGAATAGAAATATGACGTTCTTTAGAATATAGAGATTAAGCAAAGCCAAATTGAAGAGGGTGCTCTGCTTCCCAAGGAAGAGGTAGACTATGAAGGTGTGTGTGTGTGTGTGTGTGAAGTTTATTGATTGATGTAGGATTTAAATGAGGGGTGGGGGGTGTGAGGGAGAAAAGTGGGATGGAAATCCAAGATTTTCTTGCAACCGTAGGCTTTTGTGGCTCTTCTCTTTTGATATCATATGATCCAGTAATCTCGACCTGATATCATGATATATTGGATTTTCTCTTGCATCATAAGGCTTAAATGTCCTTTTTCTCTTACAGGCTATGACTGCCTTAGAAACCTCTCAATCAATCTAGTTACCACCATCTGCACAAATTGAGCAAAACGGTTCACCGACAAATGCACGCTCGACAAAAGCGCACCGACGAAACTGCAGTGAGAAAACCGCGAGGTTGAAATTGCACTGACAAATGCGTGCAGAAGCCCATCGACAACAGCACGCCGACAAAAGCACGCCTTCAACAAACAACTAATAACAACCTAATAACCCTAACCCTAATCTTAACTTAAATTGCGCTTTTGTGGACGCAGTTTTGTTGGCGCATTGTTGTGGGCACTTTTATGACATCGCGGTGTTCTCACCGCGGTTTCATTGGCGCGCTTTTGTCATGCGTGCATTTTTTCGGGTCACAGAGCAAAACTACAGTTAAATAAATGAATAAAATACCCTCCAAATGGATTCTTTTTATGGCAAGGATGTAAAAATAGTTTAAAAAAAATAAACAAAACACAGAAATTCACCTGAAGAAATGGAACAATGCCATCTCTTGCAATTGCCTGCAGTAGCCGGGGGGCACCAGTGAGACTCTGAAGACCAGCACCACATGTGGAAAAGAATGAACCAATTACAATAACCCATGGAGAGGGCCATGCCAACGTACCAATCACTAGGTTTCCATTAACTGCTTGTCCAAATCTTGTGGGAAAGAACACATGCAACATTAAACAAACAAGGAGAGCTAAATAAAAATATACACATAAAATCGCTAACTCAATTTAAAAAAACGCCTTTCAGAAAAATTTAGAGGTGTGGGCATACACACATTTCTTACGATGAACCAAAAAGGACATCTGTTTTCCCCCCATAAAAGCTGCTTTTGAGTTCTCTAGTATTTTACTTTCTCATTCCACACATTCATTCAGTTAAAATATTATATCTTAATTTTAAATGCATAGATTTTAAAAAGAACTGGAGAAAAGGTCTTTCTACATACTTGTCTCTCAAAACCACCCCTTCTATGCAGGCTCCAAAAAGAATTATGCAGGAAAGATCTGTAAAATATGATTCAAGGAACTTTAAAGCAAAGAAAATGGAGAGAAGTTCTTTAATACTCTGTGTACACCAGGATTATTGTACGTTTTGAAGAAAACAGTAATTGTGTTGAGAAAGAGTTGTATATTTAATTAATTCTATCACAAAAATTCGCACTCTATTGTTTTCACACTTAACATAAAATAAAATGTGCAAGAAAAGCCCTTTTCCACATAACCTTTCAAAACTATATTATTTATAATGTGCTAATATAGTTATTTCTTATAATATCACAATATACAGTAAATCCTTCTAGTGTAGATCTAGTATGTATTTAATGTAACTTTAATTAGTATTATGTTACATTTCATTGATTTTTCCTTATGAGACAAAGTATGCATGCCAAATAATAACTTTATTCATTCCTATTCCCAGAGAGGTAAATGATTTCAACTCATAGTCTGGTTAACTCTAATTTTAAATTTTTACATAAATAAAAATCTGAAACTTAAATGAAACATTTAGAATTTTGCAAAAACTAGAATTTGCTGTAATATACAGTATTAGTTATTTGCTTTGGAGTATATACAGTACAGATGGCTAACTATATTCTAGTATATGTACTAAATACAGAAATGAAGTTCTGATGTTCTTGAAATTGCATAAAAAAGATACAGATAAATGATGTTGTTGAGATGGCTAAAATTGTTCCGGTTGGAATAGATTTTTGAGCATCCCGAAGATCTCCAGACCGATTTGAACCTGCCATAATACCTAAACAGAAAGGCAAAGTAATCCATTAAAAATGTCATTAAGGAACACAGCAACCTACTTAGTTCATCATTTGGGCTGAATTTACTAAAAATTTAAGTGTTTATATAAGCAGCAACAAACTAAGCTTAACCCACATTCATTCAGAAAATTAGACAATGACCAATTATGATTTAAAACAAATTTCAGAAAATGGGAAAGATTTGGGAAAGTAGAAGGAAAATAATTATTTTTCAAAATGTAGAAGGGTATTGAGGCAGAAAAATGTGTGTTCTATTCTTCCTCATTGGTCAGTTGGTTTATTTATTTATTGGATTTATACGGCCCATTCACTCTCAGTGACTCTAGAGGCTTACGAACAATAAATATCCCAATATAAAAAGAATAAAATCAATAATCCCGCAATTGTGTTTGTTTTGCTTATGAATAGGCCATCTGTGTGGCATTTTCTCTCTGTAAAAATAGAATTTAGCTACTTAATTGACCCCTAAATTATTTTCTATTTATACACATCCATATTTTGTAAGATTATGTGCTTATTGATTATAACAGATGACTATAAAACAAAGAAATCACATAGTCTTAATCGAAAGCAGATGCAAAAAGTCCCACAAAATAGAATTTAGAACTCAGGAAATTATGTCATTTTATAAATGTAAGTTGGATTGCTTGGAACTGCAAGCAGAATGAAGGTCTACTTCAGTGGTTCCCAAACTTGGCAACTTTAAGACTTGTGGACTTCAACTCCCAGAGCTCTGCTGGCTGGAGAATTCTGGGAGTTGAAGTCCACAAGTCTTAAAGTTGCCAAGTTTGGGAACCACTGGTCTACTTAATACCACCTAACAGAATAATCCATTTGCTGAAATCCACTGGATAGAAACAATTTTACTTGTTTACTGTTAGATGACTACAAATTCCTTATATCTCTTATATTAAAATTGCCACCAAATATTCAAGCACGTATCCTCTTATTAACCTTAACAGCTGGCCAATAGGAATATTTTTTCAGTGGGAGTATTTGTTTACCATGAAGCATGATTAATTTCTGAATAATATGCACACATATGCCAAGGGCTGAAACTGAAATCTACCTTAATTTGCCATGAACAATGATATATAAGAAGATAGTGCAAGAGTTCAAATTTTCCATTACTGGATGGAGATGTTTCAGACAATTTATTGTTAAGAATGTGTAACCGTGATGACTATATGAGATTTCAACAGTATCTTTTACATGAAGGGAACACATTCAGATACCCTCTTTCATTTACTCAGGGATATCAAAAGAACACAGAGGCTGCATTTTAAGGCACAAACGCTGACAAATTTCCAATTTAATTTCTACTTTGGCATAAAGCATGATCAGATATTTTCTACGTCATTACTAAGTTTCATGTTTCCTTTTTAATTAGATTATATTTCAAATCAGGGACACCAAAATTGAAGACAGTGGAAAAGAACTTGGAGACATTAGTGAACAGATTATTGTGCTAAACAGCAAAGTTTTTTTCAGGAATTACCTCAGGTGAATTTAAAACAAGTAGAATTTTTTCAGTGATTCAATATGTATGCCAATTTCTAGAATCTGTTTTGCCTATATGAAATTATGAGATATGGAACAAACCTACTCCATGGACATAAGACAGTTATTAACAATGCTATCACATTCTTGTTCTGTACTGCTTGAGAAGTGCAGGTGACATGGAATGAATAAGTGAATTACTTGAACAAGATAGTATAATATAGAGATCAGGTCTATTCCTCAGAGTCTTCTGTAAAATTCCAAAAGATTTCTTGGCAAAAAGTAAAAAAAAAAAAAAAAAGTTAGCTTAAGCAAAAGAGAGTTTAAAATTGTTGATACAGAAGTACTCCGAAAATACGAAAGGTCTTTTTGGATGCTAGGGCAAAATAATGCTGTCCCTTTAGGGGGATTTAAGCATTATTAGGGACCGGTGATGTGTGGTGAGGTTTATGGCTGGTGAGGCAAAAAGAAAGAAAGCGGCTTTTGCCCGCCCCGCCTCTATGTTGGACATAGCGGCAAGGCGGGCAAAAAGAAAGAAAGTGGCTCTTGCCCGCCCCGCCTCGACCCATAGAAAGAAAGCTGGCGGGCTGCCCTCCCTGCCTCTCCTACCTCATTCCCTTTCTTCTCAAACTCTCTCAAATTGAGTTTGAGTGAAGAAACAAGCAAACACACACACACACACACAAATTACTTACAATTACTTACAAATTACATTCATTTTGAATCCCCCCCCCTTCCTCCAACCCACATACCTTTTCCAGCTGTTTCACAATCACAGAGGATTTCAACTCTGCTCTTGCCTGCCATCATGAAAATGTAAAAATATAAAAGGGAAAAGGCAAGAGCTGCTGAGGTCAGGCTGGGTTAGCTGCTGCCAGAGTCCCCAATGGATGACTCTGCTTAACTGTTTAAAAAAGCCTCTAAAAAAAACCGCCCTCTACAGGAGGAGGCGAGAGAACCACGTGCCTCATCTACATAAGGAATTTTTTGGCTTTTAACCCTTGCTTAACTCTGCTCGAGTGGTCATAAAGTCAGACTAAATGAGGCACATGGTTCTCCTGCCTCCTCCTGTAGAGGGCACTTTTTAGAGGCTTTTTTACACAGTTAAGCACTAAGCAGAGTCATCCACTGTGACTCTGGCAGCAACTAGCTCAGCCTGACCTCAGCTCTTGCCTTTTTCCTTTTACATTTTTTTTCTTTTCATGATGACAGTGGTGAGGCTCTGCCTCCCCTGACTGCACGTCACTGTTAGGGACTTCTCAGCAGGAGCTTCCTGTTAAATTTACCTCAGCTTTCTGGAGCTGAATGATAAAAGAAATTAATACGGGCTTGGCTGGGGTTTAAATTCTAGAGATACCAGTCTCCAAGGACAGGTGAGGAACTCTTCTGTATCAGGATCTTCCTTTGAGAAAATCAGTATTTCAAGCAACAGAGTTTGTGACAATATGCAGCAAGGAAAAAATGCAGCTGAAGAAAATAAATCTTTTTTAATTGAAGGAATATGGAGGGGAAATTCTTCCTTTTCAATTACACTATTTCATTTTAGGTATTATTTTGCAAAAAAAAGGAAACATTTTGCTACTAAAAATCTATATTTAGGAGCAAAGCACAGCAAAAACTCTACTTGTTTGAGAGATAGGGTGTGTATATATTGTAGATTGTAAACTATTACAGGGGGAAGGCTATTACAAATAAGCCATACACTCTTTAAAGTAATAAAGAGATGGCCAAATTGCTTACTATAAAAAATAAGAGCTGAGGTAGTGCAGTGGTTAGGGTGCAGTACTGCAGGCCGCTTCAGCTGACTGTTATCTGCAGTTCAGCGGTTCTAATCTCACCAGCTCAGGGTTGACTCAGCCTTCCATCCTTCCGAGGTGGGTAAAATGAGGACCCGGATTGTTGTTGGGGGCAATATGCTGACTCTGTAAACCGCTTAGAGAGGGCTGAAAGCCCTATGAAGCGGTATATAAGTCTAACTGCTATTGCTATTGCTAGATAAGAAAAACATGGGGAGAAGTGGAAAGTAATTCAGCAAAATTTATTGTGACTCCCAATTTCAAAAAACTTATTTATTTATCATGTTTAAGAACCATCCCTCCCTCAGAGACAGAGTTTTGGTGAAAGTCCTTATGTGTTGAAGTTATTGCCACACTGAATTATTGGGCAGTGAAGGAGACAAAAATAAAAAAAAAATCAGCTAACCAGGATCTGAATGAGCATATTGACCTGAAATATGTCAAAACGATTTGGTTGCATGCAAATGTGTTTACTGGCGTGGTAAGAGTTTGTGCTGTCAATGAAGAAACTGTTCTTCTCCCCCACCAGTATTTGTGTTACTCAAAGTTGTATATAGAAGTTGTACACAGGGGAGACCTACACAAAGAGTGTGTTTGATTACTGCCTTTTCCAGCCTAGTAAAAATAGATATGAGGTCGAGGGCTGCTTTCCTTGAATCCAAACACAAACTGAATAATTTCTGCTTGGTCTCTTAATGTTTCATTCTTGATGCTAACATTAATTCAAGGTTCTACTACAGCTGTTTCAGGAGAAATGGATTATTTGGTTGAGTATTTTTGAAATTTGAGTATTTGAAAATTTATTTATAGGCCGCCCTTTTCCCTGGGGGGACTCAGGGCGGCTTACAACTCAAAGGGAGGGGGATACAAACAATAACACATAAGGACAATACATAATTAAAAATAGAACACAACATTCATACCATTCGGGTGGGGGGTGTGTTACATTCTTTAACCCCAGGCCTGACGGGATAGCCAGATTTTAAGGGCTGTGCGGAAGGTCTGGAGGGTGGTGAGGGTTCGAATCTCCACGGGGAGATCGTAGTTGCCAGTCGACATTGACTGGCAGATGGAACTCGGAGGAGGCCTAATCTATGTGATCTAATGGGTCGCGAAGAGGTGATTGGCAGGAGGCGGTCTCTCAAGTACAGTACAGTATTGATTTAACATGCTTAGTAAGCAGGCTATGTAGATGGGGGAGCCTATTTCTCTTGGAAATCACCTTTAATATCCATTTCTGTTGTTTTCCTTGCAAATAAGCTCATTGGGTATGAAATGTGAAAGTACAATAATATCATATCCACTGATCCACTGTCATGGGTACTGTATTCTTCAATTTGGCACTTTTAAAGTGTTCATAAAAATGCATCAGTAGTCATAATTTCCAACTTTATCCCAAAAGTGCTTTTTTTTTCCAAAAGGCAATTAGGCTTTTTTTCCTTGAAGATGTTTTGCTTCTCATCCCAAAGGCTTCTTCAGTTCTGATTGATTTTGTCAGGTCCCAAAAGGAGAAAAGACATGTGGGGATTCTTCCAAGCAGAATTCCTTATTGATCCACACTTACAAGCAGACTCTTGACAAACTGAACCGCTCTGCTATTTACATCAAGCATGTTGTCAGGCCTGCAATTCTATTCCTTTTAGAATTTTGGCCTGCCACACTTTCTCTTATTTCATTATGCTGTTTCATTAGTATAGTCGATGGGAGGGTGGAATAGACAGGAGTAGGATTGTGGAATGTATTGTTTTCATTCTTTACTAGAAGCCAAGGTCATCCTTTGTCTCTGTACTTTTACACCTGACCAGAAGCAGCTGGGTGTGGATGCCAGCATGGAAGAAGAAGATTGGACCATGTGATGGATTGTGGGTGTGGGGACAAGATCATGAACTTTTAACTGGGTGGGATTCTAATGTCATTTCCAATATTGGGATTCCATAGCATAATGCCAAGATGTCTGATTTATTAAATTGGAACTTTAAGGATAGTTTTGCCTTGGTCTCTGATTTAATTCTACACGATACTTGGAACGCTGACACATATTCTCTGAGAACTATTAGGGAGGGGTTGTCCTCACAATCTTTTTCTCACATAAAATATCTGGACTAAGCTACCTTTTATTCCTCTGAATGCACTCCTTCTTTCCTGGGAATTGAGCCTGCTACATTCCATCACCAATTATCTATACTGCCATTTATTCTTACATTTGTCATTGTGTGAGGTTAGGACCCTGAAATGCAGCTCAACAAAATTTTATATAAATAATTTATAGTAACATTACGTTGGATGTAGCCGACTGAAACTGTGGGAAAAATATCATGTATAGCTAGGACAAATCAAAACGAAACATAAAGCAGCTGAACATATGCAAAAAATAAATTTTCTTACAGGAGGCAGAAAGGATGAAGCAATACCTGTTACGGAAGGAAAATAAATTCCCACTAGCATGGTGAAATAAGTCATGATATCTGTATAAATGTAATAGACTTCTTCATCTTTTTCTTCTTCTAAAACAGGAACTGAATCAAGATCCTGTTTTTCCACAATTGTTCCTTTGTCTGAATAGCTGCTCCACAAATTATCTGCCATGGGAAAAAACCACAACATTTTGTTCACTCACAACCATTTTTAAAAATAAAAATATATAAACCTGATGCAAAAATCTTTAAACTTATTCTAAGTGCGCATTCTGTTCCAAACTTACCAATTAGAAAGCTTTCTCTATTTCTGGGGGGGGGGGGGAAAATATTTACTTCATAAAAATGATATGTTGGATGTAGCCGACTGAAACTGTGGGAAAAATATCATGTATAGCTAGGACAAATCAAAAAGAGCCGAGGTGGCACAGTGGTTAGGGTGCAGTACTGCAGGCCCCTTCCGCTGACTGTTATCTGCAGTTCAGAGGTTCTAATCTCACCGGCTCAAGGTTGACTCAGCCTTCCATCCTTCCGAGGTGGGTGAAATGAGGACCCAGACTGTGGGGGGCGATATGCTGACTCTGTAAACCGCTTAGAGAGGGCTGAAAGCCCTATGAAGCGGTATATAAGTCTAACTGCTATTGCTATTGCTAAAACGGAAACGTAAAGCAGCTGAACAGATGAAAAAAAAATCAATCAGGAATTCAAAGTTAAATGGACAGAGAAAAGGGGTTAAACAAAGGCTGCCATTTGTTTTGGGGGTCCATTAAATTAAGGAACTATTTGAATTGACCATATTGACAAAATTATAATCAGATGAAAATCACTAGTTCAAAAAAAAATTTAATTCCCCAAATCATTGCCACTAAAATTCCAGACTCACCAAGTAAGACTCGACTTTTAATTCCAGGAATACCTTGGATTTCAGTGACATTATTTAACTGAAAATATTCATCACAAGTAGCATTTAAGTTGGGATTATTGCCACAAAACCATCTCCACAATTGGGTAGTTACTGTCATGTTGTTTGTTTCAATATATTTAGCACATGGAAAATCCTTATCTTTTGCTAAGGTACGGTTTCCGAGAAGACATATGCTAGAAAATATAATTAAACAAATAATTTAAAAGGCACATTTTATTATTAAAAATACAAATTAAAGACAATACATCTTAAACTGTTTTGTTGACATCTATATCCTACTTCTAGCTTATACTAACAGCTCTAATCATAAAGGAAATAGTCTACAATAAACTTAAATTACTTTTTATTAATGTCATGTGGCATCAAAATATTTTGAAAAGAGTGCTATTGGAATTTTTTTTTTTTTTAAAGAAGCAATGGGAACGAGAGAAAGGGGTTGGGAATGAAGTAACTTCTGGAATTGTTGCTGTTTTATTTTAAATGGCTGTAATGTAGACAAAAAGGATATATAAATGTTCATAGAGAGCCAATTTGGTGTAATGGTAAGCAACAAGGCAAGAAATCTGACGCCTCTAAATCAGGGGTAGTCAACCTTTTTATACCTACCGCCCACTTTTGTATCTCAGTAGTAAAATTTTCTAACTGCCCACCGGTTCCACAGTAATGGTGATTTAGAAAGTAGGGCAGTAACTTTACTTTATCAAATTTATAAAGCAGAGTTACAGCAAACCCCTACCGCCCACCATGAAAGCTGGAACGCCCACTAGTGGGCAGTATGGACCAGGTTGACTACCACTGTTCTAAATTCTAATCCCAATTTAGGCACAAAGGCTGCTAGATAGATTTCAGCCATTTCCCTCTCTCTCTCTTAACCCTAGGAAACAGGCAATGGCAAACCACTTCAGAAAATCTTGTCAAGAAAACTACAGGGAGTAGCAATAGCAATTAGACTTATATACCGTTTCATAGGGCTTTCAGCCCTCTCTAAGCGGTTTACAGAGTCAGCATATTGCCCCCACAGTCTGGGTCCTCATTTCACCCACCTCGGAAGGATGGAAGGCCGAGTCAACCTTGAGCCGGTGAGATTTGAACCACTGAACTGCAGATAACAGTCAGCTGAAGTGGCCTGCAGTATTGCACCCTAACCACTGCGCCACCTCAGCTCTTCAGTAGTCTAGACAGTTGCCAGGAGCCAGCATTGATTTGAATGTGCACACATACGAGTGTTCACATTTCTTTATTTGGGTTGAACAAAGGTTTCAAAAGAGGTCTTTCTTAAAATTTCGATGTAAGTATGGTGCACCTCTTTGGAATCACTAAAGCAACAGCATTGTGTACAAGGCTAGTGTAAGATCCATGTGGCTGCTTTGAAAGCTTTTTCTGGTTGTCTATATGAGTGTGCACGCACAGATATGTTGACCTCTTCCCAATGTAATTGTCTATTATGTGGGTTATTATTTAGATAGCAAAGTATCAGGTAGTAAGGGAACAACTCTTCCACAAACTGAAATGTATAAATGATTGAAGATCATTTACAATCTGTGAAGAACATAAGAGATTAGGAAGTAGATTGAAAGTTCATCAGTGAGGGTGGCACAATCATATGCTTAGAGGAATTGCAATAGAAATTAAAATGTTGACAGCCACAAGAGAAACACTGGCTTCTCTCTGAGTGTTTACCTGAACATGGGAAAGGCTCGGTACAGAATGGGTAAAGCTGGATACAGAATGGGGTTTCACAAGCCATAGTTCCCAAATGTGCCTAGATATGTATCTAGGACATCGGAAGAACGGATATATTTCCAGAATCAGAAGCAAATATCCTTCTCTATGTGAACTGGGATCTTAATAAAGTAAGGTCCCAGATCCCACAGATATGCTCATATTCAAGCAAATGGAAATATAACCATTTTATCTTAAAGCCAGTTGAGGTAACAATGTGTGTATTCTATGCTCTATTCAATTTAAAAATTCTGTGCGTTCAAAAGAATGCAGAAGATGACTAATGAATGCTCTGCATTGTTTTGTAGAATCTATCCAAAACGAAGATATAGTACATGTGGATTTAAGGTAAATTCAAAATAATTTTAAAAAACTGAAATGTGAGGCTTTACCACAGATAGCCAAGCAATTACAAGAGCTTCATTTAAATACCTTTTACAAAGATGACTGTTGTAAAAACCCCAGTCACATTTCTTGGTGTATCTTTATGAAAGCTCAGATCACAACAATTTAATTAATTACTATTATGCAGGCTAAAATCTGCTCAATTAGTGGTTCAAAGATCTGAAACATCACAAAACATGAACATCAGGCTTTAAAACTCTATTGCAACAATGTTCTCTCCCATCCAACCCTGAGTGGAATCATTTCACAAAACGTAGGACTGTGATGCTGAATCTGTAGCACGCAGAGCCCTCTCTGTGGGCACACCAGCTGTCACCCCAGCCCAGCTTCACCATGCATGCACCTCCCACCAGCCAGCTGGTCTTCAGGTCTCTGCCACGGATGCGCAAGAGATGGGAGGAATGCTGAGGATGTGCATACGCATGCATGGGGGGGGGGGTGCATGTATGAGGTGCGCTCGCATTGCATTTTGGGGGGTTCACACATGTGCGCATGCCCCCACGCCCCATTTTGGGCCTGGAAGGCCTCCTACACCAACCTGTAAGCCGAAACTGCGTGCAGGGAGCCATGTGCGCCCCCCACTCCCGATTTTGGGCGGCGAAAGGCTTCTGCAGCAACCTAGAAGCCAAAAATGCGCGAGGGGGGGACGACATGCACAGGGGACGCCCGTGCATGTGTGGGGGTTGCATACACAGGGGGAAGGGCACACGCACAAGGTTGCATTTGCAGGGGCGGGGTGCATGCGCATTGCATTTTGAGGTTTCACATGCATGCACACTTTGGGCCCTCGGCACCGAAAAGCTTAGCCATAACTGACCTAGGATGACTTTTTGACATGTTTCAAGGGCTTGAGCTGATCTAATGCAAACATCACTAGCAATATTGGCTACTGCATATATATTTTTTATTTTACCTTTTAGCAAGATTAAAATGTTATAACTATCATTGATATTTAAATGTACCATAGTCATGCACTTACGGAAAGTCCGGAGGCTGAAATGCAGTTTTAATAACCCCTGCATAAATAGCCATAATTGAAAGGATAACACAAGCCAAGAAGACTAATGCAAGCTTATTGACATATTTGACTCCCACAAAAACAACTATCGCCATCAGAGCAAGAATGCACGTCCCATAAACTCTCATGTTGTTTAACGTGGCCTCCTCGCTTCCATGAAAAATAGCAGCATTAGGAGAAATATATTTCTGGAAGACAAATATTGAATATCGTTTTAGCACAAAGCTCCAAAACATAAATAATTAAAAATCACCGCAGTAAGAACCAAGAGCAAGATTATAGGCTAAAATGTATGTTTTAAAATAAAAAGATAAACCTTGTCACTTCAACAGAGCCACTTTGGACAGTGAGATGGGGGGAATATAAATTTAATAAAGAAAAAATACACAGCTGGTTGACCTCTGGTTCAATTCATTATGGCCGAAGACCAGTACAAGCAGAATGCTCGATGAGTTTCTATAAATCTGTGTCAATATGTAATAAACGAAATAGGAAGATTAATTTCCTCCTCAAATAATTTCTTATAAATTGAGGAGACAGATGTGAAAAGAGAAGCAATTAATGAAAATGAAAGAATGCTGCACAAATTACGGTGAGGATTAGATAGTGTTCGGGAGTGGCTCTTGTTCAATGTTTTTGCCTAAATGGGTCTTCTCCCTTGCCTTTTGTTCTTCCTTATTTAACTTCTCCACTTTTGACTCCTCTCCACTCAAGTTATGTTCCTTTGTCTTTGTTTCATATCCCAACGCAGTTTACACTTTCACTTACCAAGAGCTCTATCCTGCCTTAGTTCTTTGCTACTTTTACTGGATGGAAAGATGGATTGTGTGCATTTCAGTATTTCTATGTACCAGTACCGGAACATAGTTTTTGTATTTATTAAGAAAGAATGGTTGCTACATGCAGGTGGGGAACAATTAATTGTGTAAATGGGGTAGCTCGTTGTCAGCCTCTGTTTTGCTGCTTGCTTTCGGCTGCCATTGAAACGCGGAGGGGGGGGCATGGTATTTGAGTGGGGAAGTATCAGTGCAGGAGTGACTGTGAAAAGGGAGTTGTTCTCACCACCTACTGCGCATGTTGCAGATAGAGGAGTTGCCGCCAAGGCCAATTGTCCGGCATACCAACCTGATGATGCTTTTTGAAGATGTCTCCCACATGACACCTGTGGGGTGTGCGGATTGGACTATGGGAGGGGGTTAGCAAGGGGAGGGATTGGGTCACATATTGATATCTATGATTACACACGCTTTTGCCTCAGATCTTGCTTTGCCTAGCTGCTATCTACGCATGACCAGTAAAAGTACTCTTAATTCTGAAAAATGGAGTTAAATTGTTTCTTTCTTGGTTACTGAGGAAGGCCGCCGTGACACTCATTTTACAATTGATATTAATTCAAACAAAATGAAGGGATTTCTTTGTTCTGCCCCTGTGGTTTCTGGCAGATATATACACATGCACATGCATGTATGCCTAGGCAAAGAGACTACAGCTAGTCCAGAATGCAGCCGCGCGAGCGATTTTGGGTGTACCGAGATACACCCATATTACACCTGTCCTCCGCGAGCTGCACTGGCTGCCAATTGGTCTCTGGACGCAATTCAAGGTGTTGGTTATCACCTTTAAAGCCCTACATGGCTCAGGACCAGCGTATCTGCGAGACCGCCTACTGCCACATACCTCCCAAAGGCCGGTAAGATCCCACAGGGTGGGCCTCCTTCGGATGCCGTCAGCCAGACAATGTCAGCTGGCGGGCCCCCGGAGGAGGGCCTTCTCTGTGGCTGCTCCGACCCTCTGGAACCAGCTACTCCCAGAGGTCCGGACCTTACCCAGTCTCATGGCCTTCAGAAAAGCTGTTAAAACCTGGCTGTTCCGGCAGGCCTGGGGCTGTTGACCTTATTGTTAAGGTCCAGCCCCGATCAGAAATGTATGCATGTTGGGAATTTTTAAATTATTCTTTTCTTTTTCTTTTCTTTTTTTCCTTCTTTGTAAGCTGCCCGGAGTCCTCCGGGATTGGGCGGCCTATAAATTTAACAAATAAATAAATAAATAAAATATACACATGCACATATTGATTGACATGGGCAGATTGGAATCTTCAGGACTGCCACAGTTAGCAACTCCTATACTGAGAAGTAGGTAAGGTATTTATTACATAAGAAAACTACATTCTTAATATTCTTAATATGTGGCATGAAGGGGAAAACATAACGTTAAGTAAAAGACCTACCAGTAGAATTTCAATTGTGCCAAGAATATACATAGCTCCTGCAAAAGTTGTGCCCAAGTAAAAACAGAGTCCCACAGCTCCACCAAACTCTGGCCCTAATGACCGTGAGATCATATAATACGAACCACCAGCTGTGAAATTAAAATGGAAAAAGACACAAATTAGCGTGGTATAGAACACATTTACCATATTCAAAGCATAATTTGTCTTGCTCAACTAATCGGGAGGCCAAATCAGATGAACCATGCCAGAAAGCCAATCTGATTTGAAAGACTAAGTGAAATATTTTAGCGAGAAAGCACTGCTTAACAATGGCGGAAAATAGTAAAGCTTGCAATGCATACTGAAGGGATATTGAATCCGCCAAACGGATTAGAAGTATTCCCTCAAAGAGTTAAAGCAGATACATTCTTTGGAGGACTCATGTGGCTATTTCAAAGGCTATCCTATGTGTGAGCATGCATGCCCCATGCACAGATAATATGACCCCAATGCTTCAAGGAGGGAGGCTTAGATGAGTCTACTAACTTTAAACCTTATTTATTTTTGCATCCTCGAGTCAATTTTGAATCCCGGTGACTACCTTGAATTTTTCTTGGCAAGGTTTTCAAAAATGATTTGCTATTGTCTCCTTTCTAGGGCTGAGAAAGTGTGATTGGCCCAAGGTAATCCAGTTGACTTCATTCATAAGGTGGGACAAGAATACACCAACTCTTGGTTTCTAGTCCAGTGCCTTAATCACCACACTGAACTCTCTCTCAAAACACTTATTAATATAAATTAATTCTATCAATTAATGTAAATTAATTCTTTCAATTAATGTAAATTAATTCTTTCAATTAATGTAAATTAATTCTTTCAATTAATGTAAATTAATTCTTTCAATTAATGTAAATTAATTCTTTCAATTAATGTAAATTAATTCTCTCTTCTATGTTCCATATTGCGGATTATCACTTCTGTATTGTAAAGTGGGCTATGCAGTGACTTCCTTTTGCAGTACTGAGGCTCCAATGTTTTAGATATTTTAAATTCCATCTTATTCTGACCCACTTCCTAAACCATTAATCCTTGTTAACAATTCTATTTCAGCTATTTGTATTTAAACTTCTTTTACATTACTTTACACTAGAATGATTAAACGGCTATTATAAACTTTTTACAGAGAAACGGGATACAGAGATTATTTTTAAAAAATAAACAGATAAGTAATAGTCAGGGATTAAGTTCACTGGTAATGTACATTATAAACCCAGATTATTAAAGATCCTTTTAATGCAATTCCACCCCCTCCCCTCTAGAAGACAGAACACTTTTACTTCTTGGGATCTATTTTGTTCAAAACCAAGTAGTTTTACTTCTGAAGTAAGAGAGACTCTGAAGTAAATGCCTGGCCTTTTATTATTTTGGTGCTGGAATTCACCTATTCTCTCTCTTCCCCCCCCCCCCCATATATTTGTATTATTTTTACATTTAAAACAATGCAGTACCGCGAAGTCGGAGTGACTATACATTCACATTATATACAGCTAGTCACAACTATTGACAATTAGCCTACTTAATACATTATCAATCTTTCTGTCCAATCACAGTGTATACAGTTTGTTCCAGTCTTGTCACCTTGTCTTATACCAGTCATAAAATCTATTCCAGACTTCAAAATATTCTGATTCCCCTTTATTTTTAAGTTCAAGAGTGAGCCTATCTGCTTCCGCACGGGCCAACACTTTTCTGATTATATCTAGCTCTGATGGTATAGTTTCTTTTTTCCAATATTGTGCATAAGTTATGCGCGCCGCAGTTAGTACATGAATAACTAAATAAAGTGTATCTTTCTTAAACCCCTCCGGTATTATACCTAAGAGAAAAATTTCCGGTTTAAACAAGATTTGGTCTCCCATCATTTGTTCTAACCATGATTGAATCATTTTCCAATATTTTTTTTGCCTCATTGCACGGCCACCACATATGATAAAAAGTGCCTGGTGTTTTTTTTACAATTCCAACAATTTGGGGCCAGATTTTTAAACATTTTGGAGAGCCGTGCTGGAGGGAGATGCTATCTGTAGAACATCTTATAAAGGTTTTCTTTATACGCCGTAGCCATTGTTAGTTTTTGATTTTTGGAAGAATTGGATCCCTAATTTAGTTATTTTCCAAAACTCCCACTGTCCTTTGCGTGGCCTGTATTGTTTGTTCTATTCATTATGTCTTAGCAAATTTTCTACATGAAAGCATTATTATCTGACATTATATGTGTTAAGCAATTTCTTCCTCCTTACCTTCCATAAGTCTCATTTAATCACAGTGATCAATATTTCACCAGTAATGGAGGACTGTTTATAAAGTGCACGCAATATCTTAAGGCTTAAGCAATTATATTTTGTTATTACCTGGAACTACACCATTTGTTGCTATTGCACTCATTGATATCGCAGTCAGCATAGTCTACAGAAGCAAAGGATAATAATAAATGTTATTAAGAAAGAAAGAATGATGACTTTGCAAGATGTAAAAGGATTCACCCAGCTGCACAGTGGAAAACAATACTCAATTTTATAAAAATCAAAAACCATATAAATAGAATAGTAGAGCAGTAGAAACTTACATTCTTCACCAAGACAGCAAGATCCGTGTGGCGGCAGCATCCAGGAATACTTTTTATAGTAGCATTTTTTTTTAATGTTATTGACTGTCTGGAAAAGGGCTCAGTCACTATATCCATGTTATGAGAAGAAGAAATACTATACATTATTTATGTCTTCTCCCTTCTAGTTATTTATATAGACTGTAACAGTTCATTTTGAAGCACAGAGCAGTAAAGGGAAACCAATGAAGCCACATTTATTCAGTCAACGTAGCTCTTAGAACAAGTGGAACAGATCGGAATATATTATGGCTGTAAAATGCCCACATACACACATACACACACCAACTTTGGCACAATGAGAAACATTTTGCTGCAAGATACGTATCACTCTTTGCACCAGAAAGCTTAAAACAAGCCTTACCTGCCAACAAGAAAGCCATGTTCAAATCTTTAGAATTAAAAATGTACAAAAAAACTGAACAATATAGTAGAAAGCAATATATGCTTTCTAGTGCAATGGATTTGCCATTGAAGGTCACTTGGAAGCTATTGCTGAATAATCAGAGCATGGACAAACCCCATCATGCCTATATAATATCCCTGCTGTGTGAGTTGTATTGGATACTAACTGGCTTCTGACTGTAATTCAAGGTGCTGGTTATGGAGATGACCTTGAATTAGGTCTTCAATAACCATTACCTGAATACTAGGTTAGCCTGGAAAGGGAGGAGGGGGAGTGAGAAAGAAACTCAAGATTGCCACATCTTGATTGTCTCGATATAAGAGTGGAAACTAGGTTTTCAAGATTTTTATTACATCTTGCAACAATCAAGTAGAATTCCAGTAGCCTCAAATTTTGCTTTTTCAGGAGGCAACTGGACTTTTCATTTTCTCTTTGAAGAAATTTTGCTTCGGATGACAAATAAAAACATCTTCAAAGAAAAAACAAGGAAGTCCAGTTGACTCCTGAAAAAGCACCTTTGGGACAAACAAGGACCTGGATGACTGAGAATCTCCGTAGACTTTTAGAATTCCAGTAGTCTTCAACTTGTCTGATCTGGCCTACTTGAAGGGCTGATTCACATGAAGCCCTTGCTATTTTAAGAGACTGCTTGTCTCCTATATTGTCTGCCCATCTTATGCATTCCAACTTGATTTGGTCAGCCTGGTTTGGACCAACTGACCAAGTAGTGTTATTTGGCTGGCCTTCAGAGGCAGTTTTTTCCTTGTCGCAGCTGCTTCTGTTCTCTATATGACCCATAACACGGCTATTTATGAGAAATCTTTTTTAAGATGGGTTTTTTCCACAGACTTGGGGTTAGGATGTTGGTGTGGGGGATGTGGAAAGATGGTTCCTGCTTCCTCGTATGGAGATTGCTTTTATGTATTCTATTTTTTGTGTAATGTTATTCATTTGTGAAGCTGCCAAGAGTAATTCTGGAATTGGACAGCCTAGAAATTTAATTCTGAAGGTGACCTATTTGCAAATTTAACCCAGATTTTGCACTACCAGTATCTATTGGCTCTCAACATCGGAAATAACTCAGAGTCTATAAGCCGCTAAGAAATGTTGCTATTTGAAGCAAGAACAATTGGAAATAAATCAAGTCAATCAGCTGTTGAGAAAGAGTTTCCTTTGTCTTCATATCCTATTTATTATCTCTGTGGATGAATTACCTCCAGAGTAAACAAGGGTTTCACTTTCAGTGTCAATATTAAGGATAAAATTAGAGAGAGAAATTACAAGCTTCATGAACTTAATGCAAGTCAAGCAGATTAACAATTATTATGTATTTTGAATATCCTGAATTTATAAATAAATGAACTTCAGGTATATTACAAAATCCTAATGCATTTTAAAGTAATTGGTTTAATATTATGTTTCCTTCCAGGCAAAGAAAGTAAAATATTCAACAATTGGTTAACAAGCAAACTTGCTAGACAATTTTCAGCAGATATTTGGAAAATATTATTTTAAATCATTTCTAATCATTGAATGGAAATGCATTTGGGGGAAAATTGAAATTATTTTTAAATCTAATACAATTTTATAGTATAATGATAGTTTGAAATATTTTATATTTAAAACACAACTGTTTTTATCCACTAGGTCACGGGTGTCAAACTCACTGCATCACATGGTGTTTTGCAACATTTTCCCCCCTCGCGGAGCTGCGGTGGGCATGGCCTGCGCATGACACATCTGGCCCGTGGGCCGCCAGTTTGACACCCCTGCATTAGATCTGGTTTACAATATCAGCATATTGCCCCCAACAATCTGGGTCCTCATTTTACTGACCTTGAAAGAATGGAAGGCTGAGTGAATCTTGAGCCCCATCGGGACTGAACTCCAGGCTGTGGGATGCAATACTGCATTCTAATACTGCTTTAACCTGTCAATAGTACCGCTTCTAAGAAATATGGCTACATAGGAACAGAACAGCGTGCCTCTATTACTACAAGCCTTACGCTATAAATAGCCTGTCCAGCTACTTGTAAAATTATCACGACAGAACAGAAAAATTATTAGAATGTAGAATACAGTTCAGCAAATATCAAAGAAAGCATATATCATACTTACACCAGCACAGCATATGAATACGATAATGAATGATTCAAGAACGCCTGCTGTTCCCACAATCCATGTCAGTCGCAGAAATAGAATAACTCCCAAAATATTTTGTAAACAGGGTAAATATACACCAATGAAAGTACCCATACGTGGAGCCTAAAAATCAGATAACATATAAAATTGATTGAGATAATCTTTTTGAAAAAAAAAACAACTATCAAAGGCCACAACATAGAAAGTTTTTTGTACTTCTCATAAATATTACATATACATTCTACTCACGTGCTTCTACATTTTCTTTTTTCTTTATTTTCTATTTTATTTGTTATGCTAGATGCTCTGGAATAGTGACAGCATAAAGCAGGGGTGTCAAACTCAAGGTTGCTTAGATCTGGTCCACGGGGCCAGCCTGGAAATGTTAAAGGACTGGTCTGTGTCGCCCCTGCCGGCCAAAACGGGCCACTGGGGTTGCCCAGTGGCCCATTTTTGGCTTCCACAGACTCCTGCAGAACTCTGCCAACTGAAAACGGGCCGCGGGGGACTGTGTGAGGTCGCCCCATGGCCCATTTTTGGCCAACAGAGGGCTGGAGAACTCTGAAAGCTAAAAACAGATCAACCGGGGGGGGGGTGCACGAGCCTCCCCTCCGCAGTCTATTTTCGGCCAGCAGAGGGCTGCAGGAGGCAGTACCTTTCTTCACCTTCTCTTTAGCAGCATCTGCCAACTAGAATTATGTGCCCTCCAAGATCTGGATGGCTGTTGTTCAGAAGAGCCAAAAACATCTGGCTCTTCACCCAGGTCTTTGATGAGAGAGAGTGAGCGCCCTTGCATCACTGAGTTTGTCATCTTTTATCTTAATCTTTTACCTGTGACTGATTTAATTGTAAATTTTGTGATTGTTGTGAGCCCCCCAGGGTCATTGAGAATTGAGTGGTATATCAATTTTGTAAATTATTACTAATATTAAGCCCTCTTCTAGGGCTGGCTCAGAGGTAATAACAAAGATTGATAGACTGTTGTACAGACAGCTTTTAGACACATCTTGAGAAATTTATTTATTTATTTATTTATTAGACTTATATACCGCTTCATAGGGCTTTCAGCCCTCTCTAAGCTGTTTACAAATTTTTTAGCAAATTGAGTCAGCAACTTGCCCCCACAGTCCAGGTCCTCATTTCACCCACCTCGGAAGGATGGAAGGCTGAGTCGACCTTGAGCCGGTGAGATTTGAACCGCTGAACTGCAAATCACAGTCAGCTAAAGTGGCCTGCAGTACTGCACCCTAACCACTGTGCCACCTCGGCTCTCTCTCTCTCTGTCAATTCATTTATGCTCTGCTCCTATACAAAAGAGTCAAGCTCCATAGCAGCTGGGGATTCTACATGTCTTTAATCTCTACATTATGGAATTGAGACTATTTGTGCCAGAAAGTAAATCTCCTTTTGTCTGGAATAGCTGTTTTGAATGCAAAGGGAAAAGAAAATGCATCTTGAGCCTGTGTCAAACACCCACCATGCCCACCCCCTCTCTCACTCTCTGGCCCTCCAAGGTCACACACAATCCTGATGTGGCCCTCAATGAAATCGAGTTTGACACCCCTGGCATAAAGTGTATATCCCAGAGCATCTAGATAACCCACACTTTTATGTTCCTTCACATTCGCTTTGTTGTTTTCATTATTTTATGCACTGTTAACCTAGTTGCTCTGATTCAATGAAACTCTTCCCTGATTTTTTTTTTAGCAAAACTGAAAATGTTGATGTTATGTTTAATAAATTTATAGGCCGCCCAATCCCGAAGGACTCCGGGCGGCTTACAACAATACATTTAAAAAATAGAAGTTAAAAGCACAAAAACATAGATTAAAAAGACCACAACATACACCCAGTCTGATCGGGGCTGGAACTCAGTCGTGAGTTCAACAGCCCAGGGCCTGCCAGAATAGCCAGGTCTTAAGAGCCTTTCGGAAGGCCATGAGAGTGGGTAGGGTCCGGATCTCTGGGGGCAGTTTATTCCAGAGGGTTGGAGCGGCTACAGAGAAGGCCCTCCCCCGGATAGTTGCCAGCCGACATTGTCTGGCTGACGGCACCCGGAGAAGGCCCTCCCTGATCTTATCGGTTGTTGGGAAGTATGTGGCAGAAGACGGTCTCGCAGATATCCGGGTCCTAGGCCATGTAGGGCTTTAAAGGTGATAACCAGCACCTTGAATTGCGCCCGGAGACCAATGGGAAGCCAGTGCAGCTCGCGGAGGATAGGTGTGATGTGGGTGTACCTTGGTACACCCAATATCACTTGCGCGGCTGCATTCTGGACTAGTTGTAGTCTCCGAACACTTTTCACGGACAGCCCCATGTAGAAAATTACTAAACTCTTAGCAGAATCTTGATGTTAAGAATGCTTATGTGCATCTTACAATTTATACGTTATTATTCTGAAAGAGGGTTCTGTTGCAGAAATCTTCCCCACGTAGTTCTTAGCTTGTATGACCATAATCTGACAAAAGAAAAGCATCTAAATTTCTAGGGTTCATTGATCAGGAACTAATATTGTTAATATTCATAGCCACCACTGTATCCAACTCATGGAAATGACAATGAATAGAGAACGGAGGGTGTATTTTATACCTTAATTTCCTTCCGCTTGGCATCTTCATCTTCTTCATGTTCTACCACTCCCTGAGTAACATTGGTATAATTGGCTAATTTGTTAAGAAGAGATGATACCATGGGGTTGCTATCCATTTCTTCCTGTTGAAATTTTGGAACATAGTAAAAGGTAAGAGGACAGCACATTTTAGCCCCAAAATAATCACATATTTATTTATTTATTTATTTATTTTTGTCTTTAAATTTTTATTTCTCATATATACATTCACAATTATATAATCTCATAACTGTTGTTAATAATATATATTTATAACAATTTTTCTCCCCTACAATTGACAATATAATTGACATTGCTTTCTTACCATCCCATACACCCATCTTATTTTACAACAATCCTACTTCTTCCTTCCTTCCTTCCCTCCTTCCTTCCCTCCTTCCTTCCCTCCTTTCTTCTCTCCTTCCCTCCCTCCTTCATTCCCTGCTTCCTTCCCCCTCCCTTCCCTCCTTTCTTCTCTCCTTTTCTCCTTCCCTCCTTCTTTTCTTCCCTCCTTCCTTCCCTCCTTCCTTCCCTCCTTCCTTCCCTCCTTTCTTCTCTCCTTCTCTCCTTCCTTCCCTCCTTTCTTCTCTCCTTCCC
Source organism: Thamnophis elegans (assembly GCF_009769535.1). Classification (NCBI taxonomy): domain Eukaryota; kingdom Metazoa; phylum Chordata; class Lepidosauria; order Squamata; family Natricidae; genus Thamnophis; species Thamnophis elegans. The sequence continues at coordinate 77,748,633 of NC_045546.1, read as the reverse complement.
TCCTTCCTTCCCTCCCTCCTTGCTTCCCTCCTTCCTTTCCTCCTTCCTTTCCTCCTTCCTTTCCCTTTCTTCTCTCCTTCTCTCCTTCCTTCCCTCCTTTCTTCTCTCTTTCCTTCCTTCCTTCCTCCTCCTTTCCCTTCTCTCCTTCCCCTTCCTCTCCTCTGCTCTTCCCCTCTTCTTCCCTTTCCTCCCCTCTCTCCTACTCTTGCATTCCCTCCGTTTCTTCCTCTGCTTTTCCCTCTCTCCTTTTCCTCTCCTTTCTCCCCTCCTTCCTATCTTTCCTTCTACTCCTCTCTCCATCCCCTCTTTCCGTTGTTGGTAATCACATATTTAAAAGTGACATAAACAACCAATAAATGTTAGTTTTAGGTTTAGGTTTTATTCAACTTGTATGCCGCCCTATTCCCGAGGGACTCAGGGCGGCTAACAAAACCAAAGGGAAGGTGGGGGGGGAACAATACAAAAGGGAAGGCAACAAAAACCAACAACAATACAAAACCAATTTAAAAGGCCTCAACAAGCACACCAGTTCGAGTGGGGATGGAACTCAACAGCCCCAGGCCTGCTGGAAGAGCCAGGTCTTAACGGCTTTACGGAAAGCCTGAAGGGTGGTGAAGGTCCGAATCTCCACGGGGAGATCGTTCCAGAGGGCCGGAGCAGCCACAGAGAAGGCCCTCCTCCGGGTAGTTGACAGCCGGCATTGGCCGGCAGATGGAATTCGGAGGAGGCCTAGTCTGTGGGATCTAATAGGTCTTTGGGAGGTAATCGGCAGGAGGCTCAGGTCCAATACCATGTAGGGCTTTATAAGTGACGACTAAATGTAAAATAACTAACAGCTAAGTTTTTTAGTTATTTTTATAAATGCCACATGGCCCCATAATATAGGTAATTCAAATATTGAGCTTAAAAAATACAATCTAAGAAGTATACACTCTCCCTTTTTCCAGATGTGCTGAATTACAATTTCTGATAAGAAGCATGGAGATTATGCAGCAGGAAAAAAAATAGGGTGGATTTATAAAGACTTATGCCACAAAAAATAACATTATTAGAAGACAGTATATGGCATTTCCATATAGAACTGCAATACTACTCTTTTGCAGCAACATTTAAAGCAATTTTTGCACCACAAAAAATAAATTTTGTATACCAACTGACTGAGGAAACCACTTTATTGTGTTTTGACTAATGTCAAACTAACTAACACAGCTATAATAAAATAAAAATAAATTTTGTAACTGTTAAAAAGTAATGTTATGTAAGTAAGTGGGAATAATTTTTAAAGTTTTTTTTTAATTGCCAGCTGTCAAATCCTATGCACTTATTTGCTAGTGGGAAATCGGAGAAGGCTAGCAAGTAATGTCCCTTATTTCTTTTGACAAGAGATATTATGTTTTCAGCCTAGTAGAAAACAAGAGCTTTTCAAAGAGAAATCTGTTTCTCTTTTCTTTTATTGGGTGAAAAGGAAATAGAATCGTTGGAATAGGTAAATAATTACGGGGTTTTGTTCCATTACTTTCTAGCTTTAGTAAAAAATAAAATGCAGGATGTGAATATTTCTCACTTTTCTTTGTGTCAGCTAGAACTCTTAGAGAATGTTGTCTGGATCATTGGTGACTGCTGATGCATAGAATAAGTAAGGTGACCAGGAAGTGGCTGACTCAGTCATCTGTGTTATGCAAACCCTCAATGGATTTTAAACAAACAACTAGTGCACTTAAAATGTACTAGCAGTAACAAGGATTTGTTAAGGCCTTTTAGCCTGGTTTCACGAGGAATCCCCTCCTCTGGGACTGAAGCGGCTGTCCTCAGGCTTCCTCCTCCAAAACTGGACAGTGGACATTATTCCTTAGCATGACGCATGAAAATGACACCCCCTAAAACTTTGCAAGACATCTCATCAGACAAGACATGAACATTAACAGAAATAAAAAATCTTAAGTGCAGGGACGTTGTGAAAGTCTTTTCGTCTGGATTTTTTTTCCTCCAGTTCTGGAATGTTTTACAAAAATGGGACATTCATATTAGAAGGAAAACATGGAGAGAAAGTTTCCCTTCACCTCTTGGAGGCTCAAAGATTTCGAGGAAAACAGAAACCTTGGGAAATTTAATACTCAAAACATGGCAACACCATTGCCCGTCTTCTGCAGAAATGGTGGACTCGGGCTTGGAAAGGCATTATGGATATCCCGAGAGCTAACAAATTTCTCTTAAATACAAACCATTAATATTACCTCAAAGAGTGCCATATTTTTTCCTTCATACAGTCTTCCTCTCTCCAAACTTGAATTATTGATGAATGGGCTACTTTCCCGTGGGACTCCATCACCTGTCAAGGTATAACAAATACACTTAGGCGCAAACAGACAATTAAATCTTGGATAAGAGCCGAGGTGGCGCAGTGGTTAAATGCAGCACTGCAGGCTACTTCAGCTGACTGCAGTTCAGCAGTTCGGCTGTTCAAATCTCACCGGCTCAGGGTTGACTCAGCCTTCCATCCTTCCGAGGTGGGTAAAATGAGGACCCGGATTGTTGTTGGGGGCAGTATGCTGACTCTGTAAACCGCTTAGAGAGGGCTGAAAGCCCTATGAAGCGGTATATAAGTCTAACTGCTATTGCTAACTGCTAAATCACACATTTTTAATGACAAATTCAACAATAACATATTTGTTCCCTATTTCTCCATGTGAGAGATCTGGTTACGATGATCTGTAAATATAGACAGATATTTCATCTTATAAAAGAACAGGCCCAAAGGAGAAAGCTAAGATAATTCTGCTCAATCAGCTGTCATGTTATGACGTACTAGTGTCCATCAGCCACTGAATGAGATAATTAGACAACTTGAGGCTGGATTTTTCACACACAAGGTAGATTTTTCACACACAAGGTAGATTTTTATGTTGAGCCTTAATTTGCTAAATTACACAGTTACACAAATTTGATAATGATGCGCATGGCCTGCAAGTGATGCGTTTTAAAATATTTTTTTGTATTTTTTTGTTTTAATCAACTCTGAGATATTTAAGGATACAGGGCAAATTATAAGAAAGTACATAAATAAAACAAACATAGTAAGCAATTATTAAAATCCAACTCCATGTTCTATTATTTTTCACTCTTCTACCAGCTCAATTGCACAATGCACAATTAATTCCTGCTTTTTTTTCTATCTTAGGTATCCTGAGAATCAGAGCATTTTATGTATCCTGAGAGTCAGAGCATCTTTCAATTGGTGGGATATTGGCTTGCAAAGCAGACACTAAATTAGAGGTCTGGCCTTCTGTGGAATAGCCCAACACTGCTTGTTAATATTTGGCTACACTGGAAGCATAATCTAAATCTGAAGTCCCCAACCCCTGTGGCCTGTTTGAAACTGGGTCACGGGAGAAATCGGCAAGCACACGTGTGAACCTCCAGTCGCACAAGTGGCAGGCAAGGAGTGAATGGAGTTTCACATGCGAGTGCAAGCACCCTCTAATCATGTGAGTGGAGGGCGCATAGTGCCGCTCACATGAATGGAGCTGTGCTCTCACAAGTGTGTCGCTCATATGTCCCCACCCCTGCAGCAGGCTGAATCACCAAGCTGGAAAGGTTGAGGACCATTTATCTAAACCTTTATCTAAAAGAGCCGAGGTGGCGCAGTGGTTAAATGCAGCACTGCAGCCTACTTCAGCTGACTGCAGTTCTGCAGTTCGGCTGTTCAAATCTCACCGGCTCAGGGTTGACTCAGTCTTCCATCCTCCCGAGGTGGGTAAAATGAGGATCCGGATTGTTGTTGGGGGCAATATGCTGACTCTGTAAACCGCTTAGAGAGGGCTGAAAGCCCTATGAAGCGGTATATAAGTCTAACTGCTATTGCTATTGCTATTGCTAAATGCCGTATATGACGCAGGGTCACTATGGCTGGTAACTTAATTATATATTTCCATTTATGTGAAAACTCTCAGACTTTCAACCTGAATAATAAAAAACCCGGAATAATAATAGGAGGAAGCAATTATCTAACTTTCTGCAAATTTACAGCTTTTGCAGAAAGAAAACACTTAAGAAAAAAAATGTGTATTTAGGCTAACTGTGAAGAATAAAAACACTTCGAATGTTTGTCTGTTCATGCCATGAGTCATTGAAATGAAGATTTAAAAGCATTATTAAGCTATATGTTTGGGATTTAAAATAGGCAAGACAAAGCCTGCTTTGTTATAGTTTACAGATTCCTGAATAATATATACTGTTTTCAAAACAATTGAGTTCTCACCACCATCACCAAAAAAAACCCTCTACCAAATATATTGCAACACATCCACCAATTAGCGGAGAGAATGTTAATTGGAACACCAAATTGGATTTTTGTTCTCTAATAATTATTTTTCTCTCACCCAAAGAAGTTTTCAAAACATGACTTTTGATAGAAAAGAGTTTCTTTGGCGATGGTTGGTGGAGACAGCCTCCATGCATGGGTAATACTCATACACTGACCAATAGGACTGAGTCTGTTATCTTTAAGACCCGCCTTCTCCTGCAGCCATACCCAGCTTTGCGACTCAGTATATTGCCAAGGACAGACGTGTGCAACTTCTCTCTCGTCCTGTTTGGTCCCCTTTAATTGGTCTCCTTTTGTATTTGCGTTCTTGTCTTAATATTTCATAGTCAGAAGGCTATGAGACAGAAATAGCCTGGTACCTTTATTTGATCACCACTTGACTTATCTAAAAATTCACTTAGGTTCTGCCCTACCTCGTCTCCTGTTTGATCATCCCTCACTGTGTGCAGTTGGGCATTCCAAATTCTGTGGAACAAGAGAAGCAAGTTGCTCCAACAAGTATGCGGCCATCCTGAAATGTTTAATGTCTATCTTGGGTTCCACTGTCATGCAAAATGGAATGTTTATTTTTACTGGTTCTATGGCAATGCTCAGGCCCTATGCCTCTCCACCGGATGATGGAATCGATACGATACATACACTCTCTGTTACATTGCATTTAATATTATTGCTATGAATTTATCGTCATTTTGAAGATGACTTTCTCCACAGATAGATGGTAAGGATATACAGATGTGGTCTTGCAGATGTGGTCTCCCAGATCCTTCTTCCCAAATGACTGGAGACCTTAGTGTAATTCTGACACCCCCTTAAATTCCTTCTCCTACTTCTATATCAATTCCAGAGAGTTTTTCCACCACCCTCTTGATAGTTAAAAAATTGGTGCATCAAGCATTCCATGATTAAAGCATTGTATACAATTCTTCATTGTGTTAATATTAGCTACACAAGGATGCTAAATATGATTATGGATTGTGAAAACTGATGGGAAGAGCCAATTTGAATGAATTAGCAATGGACTGTTTAATTTTCTTGTAACAGAAGTCTAAAAAGTGCAAGCTACTTTCTTACAAATAAATGTTCCCAACTTCCTGATCTATTAACACCTGGACTAGGCATCGTAACAAACAAACAGCATAGACATTATTGACCTTCAGTTATAGCAAGCCTTTATCCCTGAGAAGCCTATAAATCTTATTTCAGAAATCCTCAGCATTACAAGTCCTTGGAAAAGGAAATCCTCATTAGCCCATCTGTACTGGTGCTGCAAGATAAAGAACCTTTCTAAAGATAGCACCTACTACATACAGCATGTGCAAAAGTAAACTGGAAGCTAGATTTCCATATTAAACTAAAAACCACAAACCAGCTAGGTAATCAAAGAAATACTGCTTTTTATATCCAGCCCTCCATCACACGGACTGATAAAACAATACTGCTGCCTTAAAACATTTGAGGGCATGCTTTAAATAAGACCAATAACGTTTGCTCCAAGTATAAAATTGTGAACATCCTTCAGGCATTGTGTTAAAATCGTAACAGACATTTGTACAAATGAGCATAAAAGATCAGAGAAGCTACATCAAAGGAATTCTAAATTAAATATTATTAGCTAAATAGCATTTAGTCAGGAAAGAAGAAAAAAAGGAACAGAATGATAATGCTGTAGAGTGATCAGCAACCAATCTTAAAATGGGAAGCCGCAAACATTGCTCATTTGAAAGCCAAATAAGGATATTCTTTGAGAAATACAGGGGCCAATGTCCCTTTGAAGTTCACATAAATAATCAGGGACCAATTACAATCTAATATACAGGTAGTCCTCAGCTTATGACCACAACTGAACCCAAAATTTCTGTTTCTAAGCAAGACAACTGACTTTTTCCCCATTTCCCGATTTTTCTTGCCACAGTTAAGTGAATCAGTGGTGTTGTTAAGTTAGTAACATCGTTGTTGAGTTACGCATTGACTTTGCTTGTCATGACACAACAACACCGCAACCATCATAAATATGAGTTGCTTGTCAAGTGCCTGCATTTTGATCATGTGTCCATGGAGATACTGCAACAGTCATAAGTGTGAAAAATGATCCTAAGTCACTTTTTTCAACTTTGAACAGTTGCAACGTTCAAATGAACTGTTTTGTTAAGTCAAGCTCTACCTGTACATGTCACAAGTGTTATTGTTATATATAAATGAATGACAGTGCTGAGACAGCAACTTGAATCTGGAAGAACAGAAAATGTGAGCCCGTTTCTGACAAAGGAAAAAATATCTATATGAAATAGTAAGATCTTTATTACGGTCAAAGACCAGCAATATACATTTGTCTTTACACTATGTTAAAAAATACTAACATTAAAATATAATTAAAAAGTATTGACATTAAAAGTGGATAATAACATAATGGTCCAAAGATTGTTAGAGGTATGTCCAGATAATTGGTACAAGATGGTACTATACTTCTGTAGCCATTTTTTTTCTTATGGACATTGCAGCAGCACAGAACTTTGCCACTGCATACGTGGTAACCGGGTTAGTGTCCTGGAGGAGAAAGCCTAGATAAACATTGTCTGCCCTCCCTGGCAATCTCTCTAATAAGGGGAGAATATGTGCAGACCTACAAGCTCTGTATAGCTCGCAGTGTAATAGAACATGTGAATTATCTTCCACTTCTCCTTTACCACATATACAAACGCGTTCTGCTATAGGTGTTCTCTTATACCTGCCCTGGAGGAGTGCTGAAGGAAGGATGTTAAATCTGGCTCTGAAGAAAGCTATTCTTTGTTTTGGAGAGATCAGGTCATTTAGATATCTTGCCGATTCCCACACACCCTGTTTGATTCTGTCCCTACTGTGGAGAGGCAACCTATTTAATTCTTCTTGGAACTCCATGTCCCTCATACTTACTATATGAAATAAGATATTAAACATATCAGCTCAACATTGCAACTTTCCCTCCATGCTATTGCAGTGCAATAAGTACAAAGAGAAAATCAGACTGGTTAAACTTCAGAAAAGAATTGCAAACTATCATGATCACAGTACTGGAATATAATTATAAAACAATAAAAAAAAACACTATTGATAGAATGGCACAAAGACTCCAGAAGGTGAAAGGGTTATGGCACAGCAGCTTTTTAAGCATAGCTGGATCTGCTCCGGATCTGGATGGAAATTTACTGAAGTTGTTCTGAGTTTCCCAAGATCGCGACAGCAGATGGATACTGAATTCAACTATTCAAACAAAGGTGATGAGTAGGAAAATGTTCCACTCATTAGAGCATGAACAGAGGTAGCTAATACATTTGGCAAAGAGAAAAAAAAGAACAGCAAGTTCCTTAACAGAATACTAGATAGTTTCAGAAATGCCATGTGTGCAGAGAAGAGCTCTGAGATATTTCTAAGTTGCCTAGTGTTTTCAGCAGTGGCATAGAAAATTGAACAAATAAAATGAAGAAATTCCAAAAATTTAAGCTTCATTCCCCCCCCCCCCCAAATAACACTGTTGAATCATCTTTCCTTAAAACCTCTTCTTCCCTTTCCACAAAATCTACTCAACTCACCTGGCTGAAATTTACCTGAAATGTTCCTCTGTATCGGACAATACTGCTGACATTTCATTACATATTATGTCTCAAATTAATATTGGTCAAACTCTCAAACAATGACTGCTAAACTTGAGATTTTTAAATGAATATACGTAGTTTATACAGTATTTCCAAGACTCCTGGTCGTGCAGTTCAACTACTCCTAAGAATCTATTGTGCTAATGAAAATCAAAGGTTACAACCAACTGAGGCTTTTCCAGCAGACAAGGATGGTTTTTTTCAATTCCTGCCCCTTTTCTGAACGTCAAGATCTACCACGCTACATGCAGGGCAAGCTGCTAAACAAATCACACAAGTTTCTTACTAAGGCCCGATGCAATAAAATATCTAATAGTAGAACTGTTATATACTTCTGTATGCATATAAAACAGAAAAACAGTAAGCATAATAGAAGTTTAAAATGAAACAAAATAAAAATAATGTGTTCTAAACTTCATCAATCGTGCAGTATATTATACAAAATTAGGGATACAACCCTAGAACCAAAGTCTACCCAGTAACCAATTAATGCATACATATGTATAAAGTATATTGGGGTGGGGAGGGTGAGGAGCAATATATTTTTACAGATAATGTACCGTATTTTTCGGAGTATAAGACGCACCGGAGTATAAGACACACCAAGGTTTTGAAGAGGCAATTTTTTTAAAAAAAAAGTAGGTAGGTTGATAGAGGGATAGAGGGAAAGAAAGAGAGAGAAATACAGTAGGTAGGTAGGGAGAGAGTCTGTGTGTAGGTAGGTAGGTAGGTAGGTAGGTAGGTAGAGGGATAGAGAGAGAAATAGAAAGAAATACAGTAGATAGGTAGGGGGAGAGAGAGAGAGTAGGTAGATAGGTAGGTAGATAAAGGGAGAGATAGATAGATAGATAGATAGATAGATAGATAGATAGATAGATAGATAGATAGGACAGACAGATCTGAACATGTTATTTTGTATTTTTTAATTAAAGAGAGAGAGAGAGAGAGAAATACAGTAGGTAGGTGGAGGGAGAGAGAGAGTAGTTAGGTAAAGGGAAGGAGGGAGAGAGAGAGAAATACAGTAGATAGGTAGGGATAGAGAGAGTAGGTAGGTAGGTAGAGGGATAGAGAGAGAGAAATAGAGAGAGAGAAAACAGTAGATAGGTAGGGAGAAAAAGAGTAAGGTAGGTAGGTAGGTAGGTAAAGGGATAGAGAGAGAGAAATAGACAGAGAGTAAGGTAGATAGGTAGGTAGATAAAGGGATAGAGAGAGAGAGAAATAGACAGAGAGTAAGGTAGGTAGGTAGGTAGGTAGATAAAGGGATATAGAGAGAGAAATAGAGAGATAAAGAATTATGGTAGGTAGGGAGAGAGTGTGTGTAGGTGGGTGGGTAGGTAGGTAGGTAGGTAGGTAGGTAGGTAGGAGGATAGAGAGAGAAATAGAGATAGAGAGAAATCCAGTAGATAGGTAGGTGTTTCTGCTGGCACAGCACTTGATCAATGTTATTCTCATCAATCAGTTAAAGAGTTTTCCAAAAGGGAAAAAAAAAGTTTTTGCACTCTGCAAACCTCCCAAAAACGGGCCCATTTTTTCAAAAAAAAAAGGCATGAATAGCCTTGGGGGGGGCCTTGCAGAGTACTCTGGGGGGGGGCAAAATCGAGCAAAAAATGGCCCATTTTTCGTGAAAACGGGCCCATTTTTTGTCAAAAAAAATTGCATGCATAGCCTTATGGAGGCTTTAGAGAGTGCTGCTGGGGGCTGGGGGGGCATAAAATGGCCTGTTTTTTGCTCATTTCTGCCCTCCCCAGCCCCCAGGAGCTCTCTGAAAGCCTTCATAAGGGTATGCACAGCCATTTTGGTGACGGGACGGGGCTTCAGGAGGCAAAAAAAATGCTTTATTCGATGTATAAGAAGCACCCAGATTTTCAGCCTCTTTTTTTGAGGAAAAAAGGTGTGTCTTATACTCCGAAAAATACGGTAATTGTTAATTTCTCAGCAGGAATGACTTGGGAACATTATTAGATGGCTGATTAACATCACTTTAAATGTTTTATGTCTAAGAAGGAAGGGTGAGATAATTCAATAGCATTTTTTTCTATTTTATAACAAACGGTCAGCTCTTCAAGACAGGAAACCCAAGGTATGAATTGTAAAGTTACAGCAATAGACATTTGCAAGTTTGAATACACTTCCTCCCTCCTTCCCTTTATCTTGGTGCTAACTAAGTAGGGTCAACTAGGTAGATATTTAATTTTCTTAAAATTAGATTTCTGCCGCAGACTCAAACGTCTTTTACATAACTTCTGCTCTGATTCTATAGATAAGAGAACTCACATTTTGGTTGAGGCAGAAATCTATGTATAATATTATAAACTAAGAATAGCTTCCAATTAGAACTAAATTTTCTTTTTTTTATTAGATTTTTTTACTATTTTCCCCTTCTACAACACCTTACAGTCATTACATCAACATTGTTATGTCATCATACCTGTACATGTATATAATATTTAGCTTCTATATTTACACACCTTTATACACAGTTCTACATATATTTATATATATATGTTGTTTTTTGGCTTAATTAATTTTATTCTTGTTTTGCAGCCATTTGTACCAATTGTTCCAAATTTCATAATATTCCAACTCTTCTTTATCTTTTAATTTCAGTGTTAATTTGTCCATCTCTGCACAATCCAAAGTTTTTTTAATCACTAATTCGTCCGAGGGGGTATTATTCTGTTTACAGCATTGGGCACTAAACTAAATTTTCATCTGATTTACTTTTTACATAGGTTATTCTTGGCACCAAAGCACACTTAGAGACATCTTTTGTAGTAGAAAACATAAAAGTCTTGTAGATGAGTGCAGTGCATGGATACTGCAAGATCAGCTAATTTTAAAGGAATATAGAGTATACCTTGGTGAAAGTAAAAACCATTCTCTTAAACAGTGATATTTCTTGAAGTATAAAATTTTAACAGATTGGTTGCTCCCCAGCTCTCACAAGGAAAGAAAACATTATCAGTTCCTAAAGATTATGTCATCTTAGAAAGCAAGTGCATATAACAGACTTAACTCAATAAAATCTTGAACTAATTCTTTAGCAGTGGAGATTGCTAAAGTGGAAGACTGGATATGGTTCTAGATCAGGAGTGTCCAACTCGATTTCATTGAGGGCCACATCAGCATTGTGTTTGACCTCTGGAGGCAGGGCGGGTGTGGCCACTCGTGTCAGGGGTACCTGTGGTGGCCCAAGAGTTCTGCCAGCAAAAATGGACTGTTTCAAGGGTGGCCCTGCAGACAGATCTAAGCACCCTGCGGGCCGGATCCAGTCCCCAGGCCTTGAGTGTGACACCCCTGTTCTAGATTAAATAGGTTTAATTTATTTTTCATAAATCAAAATATTTTGATTTCTATAATGATGGCATATTTTGCCAGTCTGGTGTAGTGATTAAGGCATCAGACTAAAAACTGGGAGACTGTGTTAAACTCACACCTTCAGCATGAAGCCAACTGAGTGATCATGGACCAATCTCACCCTCTCAGCCCTAGGCAGGACGCAATGGCAAATGTATATAGTTGTATCATTTTGATCTTGGGCACAAAGGAGGGGTCGAGTCTCAGGACCACTCTGTCTTTATGAAAAATGCATAAAGACAATGCCGCCAACTCAGAAACTCTCCTGGCTGATGTTATAGCTACCAGGAACAAAACTTTGAGGGAAAGATACCTCAGGCAAGTGTCATTCAGTGGTTCAAATGGTGGACCCGTCAGTATCAGAAGGACCTTGGGCAGGTCCCAGGTTGGGTAGCAATTGACTACGGGAGTTCGGAGATTTGTAGCTCTTCATAGAAATCGACAAATCAAAGGGTGGTGAGACAAAGATGCAAAGTCTGCAAGTCAAGACGGACAAGAGGGCAACCACCTGTCGGCGTAGGAGGTTGGGCGAAAGGCCCTTGCCCAAGCCCCCTTAGAGAAAGTTCAGCACATGATGTAATGGCGCATGGACCACTGTCATCTTCTTGCCTGAGCACCATGAGACAAATGCCTTCCAGGTTGCATCGTAAATGCGGGTCATGGACAGTTGATGAGATGCTTGAATTGTGTCCACCACCCGAGGAGACAAAAGTCCCGCGATCAAGTGACGCCGCTCAATCGCCAGGTGGTGAGTTTGAGCCAACCCAGGTCCAGGTGGAGGAGGACCCCCTGGCTGAGGGCATCCGGAGACATCAGCAGGTGCCAAGGTGGGGCCACGGACAGAGACCTCAGATCCGCAAACCAGGGATGATGCAGCCAGAATGGAGCGAGAAGAATTAGTTCTGCCTCCTCCTCCAGCATCTTCCGCACGACCCGTTGAATGAGGGGAATGGGAGGAAAAACGTAGAGAAGGCTGTCGGGCCACGGGCATCTGAAGGCGTCCCTGCCTGCTGCCCCTGGAGACGAGAACCTTGACATGGACTGAGATAATCTACCCTGACATTTGCCGTGCCTTTACCGATAGGTGGCACTCCGCCCACATTCCGAGTCACGACACCTCTTGCATCAGGGATTGTGAGCGTGTGCTGCCCAGGCAATTGACATGCGCTTTCGCAGTGATGTTGTCAGTGAATATGAGAACATGACGACCCACAAGATATCGACTGAAGTGCAAGAGTGCTAGACGAATGGCCTTCAGCTCCAGCCAGCTGATACTCTGCTGACTGTTCGACTGGGACCAGAGACCCTGAGAGAATTCTGAGTGAAGATGAGCACCCCAGACTGACAGGCTGGCATCCTTTGTCACCCTGGTCTGGACAGGCTCCTGGAACAAGGAACTCTGGGAGACCGCGGAGGACACCCACCATCTCAGGGAGCCACACACTGCCGATGTCAGAGTGACCTTTGTGGACAAGCTGGCTCTGTCTGCCCTCTGAGGGGGAAGGAGGAACCACTGGAGCGCCCCCAGAGGAGAGCCTTCTCTGTGGCTGCTCCGACTTTTTGGAATCAGCTACCCCCAGAGATCCAGATCATACCCACTCTCATGGCCTTCAGGAAAGCTGTAAAAACTTGGCTGTTCCGGCAGGCCTGGGGCTGTTGACCTCACTGTTGAGGTCCAGCCCCGATTAGAATGAATGTATGAGGTGTTGCTATTTTAAACCGGTTTTTTCGTTATGTGTTCGTTATGCGTCTTTTTTCTCTCTCTCTCTTTTGTAAGCCGCCTGGAGTCCTTCGGGATTGGGCGGCATATAAATTTTATAAATAAATAAAATAAATAAATAAATAAAAGCAGCCTGGAAGCAAGATACGATTTGGAGAATAAGGAGATTGCGGTAGTAATTGAAGAGCTGAAGCAGAGGGTTGTTGCCATTGCTGAAAAGATTAAACGGTACGAAAATAAGAGTAACTCAGTTTAAGGAAAACTCACAGTTCAGAGTAAATCAGCACCAGTTTTATAAGAGCTTAGAAAGTGGAGATGAAGTAACAACAAATGAAAAGCCTGATAAAGAGAAAGTCTGAAATTCTGGAAGAACTTGTGGGAAAACAACAAGAAGCACAACAGAAATGCAAAATGGATCAAGCAGGTTGAGGATTCTATTAAAGTGCATAAAATGGAAGATGTGAAAATAACAAAAGAAATGGAGCAAAGGTAGTCAAGAAAAGTGAAGAACTGGAGCGTACCTGGACCAGATGAGCTACATGGTTTCTGGCTAAAGGCACTTACAAGTATGCACGAAAGATTGGCAGCCCAAATCAACCAGATCTTAAAAACACCTGACAATGATGAATGGATGACAACTGGAAGGACATTTTTGATCCAAAAAGATAAAGAAAAAGGAAAGGACCCTGGAAACTATAGGCCAATCACCTGTTTGCCAACAACATACAAGCTCCTTACTGGTATCATTGCAAACCAAATTTACGGATACTTGGAAAGAAATGACTTGCTTCCTGTAGAACAGAAAGGATGCTGCAAAACTTCAAGAGGAACAAAGGACCAACTGCTGATTGACAAGCTAATCCTAAAGAATTCAAAGACAAACCAAGCTGGTTCATGGCTTGGATAGACTATAAGAAAACATTTGATTCAGTTCCCCACAGCTGGATCAAGAAATGCCTGAAAATCTTTGGCATCAGCAGCAACATACAAAAATTCATGGAAACTTCGATGAACCTCTGGAAAATGAGGCTTATGGCTAATGGAGAAGAACTGAGTGAAGTTTAAATTAAAAGAGGCATTTTCCAGGGTGATTCTTTTTCACCCCTACTTTTTTTTTTTAATAATTTTATTTTTTATTACATAGATAACATCACATAACAATAGAAAAAAAAAAACAAAGGGAAAAGGAGAGAAAAAAAGGAAAAACAACAACAACCCCCCCATCATCCCATACAATATGTATATTCAATAGACACCACAATAACCTAGGGTTTAAAAAAAACAACCCATCATCACATACAGCATGTCATTTGGTTACAAATGTTTTAACATCTGCATCTTCAAATAATATTTACCGTCTCAAATATTTCATCTAATATAACTAAAGGCCTTATTTTCATTCTACAATATATATTCAGTTAACATTAGCATTATTTTCCCCCAGAAAGTATACTTATATTTATTGTTAACCTTGCATTTCATACCTTCAAACAGAGATCTTATTCCTTCATTGTTCAACAAAGCATCGCTGCCTATATATACCAGTTTTCATTTGTTCCCCTATTAGAATTGCTTTATCAGCAGCGAAATATCATTATAATAAGTTCTTAACCTTATACATTATATCCTCAGACCTTATATTAATACTTCAATGTGTCATTATTAAATTATTTCACAGCATAATTATATCATCATTTACTTTCTTCAATTAAGGCATAAGTATATCATTTTTCATTTCCAAAGTTTTTTTTTCCCCTAGCCACCGATAAAACAAATCCCATATCTTATAAAATTGTTCATCCTCTTGCTCTCTAATTTCAAATGTCAATTTACTCATTTCAGCACAGTCCATTATTTTTCGGATAACTTCTTCCTGTTTTGGTATTGTTTCGTTTTTCCAGTTTTTTGCAAATACAATTCTGGCTGCTGTTAATACATTTACAATCAGATATTTTAAGTCTTTGTTGTAGGTTTCTGGTATGATCCCCAATAAAAAGACCTCTGGTTTAAAGTCTATTTGTTTGTGTGTCATTTTCTCCAACCACATGTGGATTTTAGTCCAGTATCTTTTAGCTTTTCCAAGGTGATTCCCTTTCACCCCTACTTTTTATATTCTCAATGCTACCACTGACAACCATTTTGAAGAAGGTGAACTGGGGATACGAACTTGCAAAGAAAGGACTGAAAATTTCACACTTGGTGTACATGGATGATTTGAAGCTGTTTGGTAAAACAAAAGCCGAACTCAATTTATTAATTGAAAGCACAAAAGAATTTAGCCAAGACATTGGTATGCAGTTTGGAATTGACAAATGTGCAACAATGGCAACTAAAGCAGGCAAGGTCATAGAAGATGATGGAATAGAACTTGAGAATGAAGAAATGATAAAGGCAGTAAAACCAGAAGAAGGCTACAAGTACTTGGGGATTTTAGAAGCCTCTGACTTAATGCATAATAAAGTCAAGGAATTAACCTCAGCCAAGTACATTTGATGAATTTGCAAGATATTAAAGTCCAAACTGAGTGGAGGAAATAGCATAGAAGCCATAAATACCTGGGCTATACCTGTAATTCGATACTCTGCAGGAATAACTGACTGGAGTCAGATGGAGTTGGACAATTTGGACAGAAAAACAAGGAAGCTTATGACAATGAATCATGCTTTGCACCTTAAAAGTGATGTTGACTGATTTTATTTACCAAGAGCAGAGGGTGGTCGAGGACTCCTCCAAGTAAAGCAGACTGTGAAAGAAGAAAAACACACCTTGAATAATTACATCCAGAAAAGTGAAGAACCAACAATTAAGGAAGTAAATAAAGGAGGCCTTTTGAAGACAACTAATTCAAAAGCTGAATATAAGAAAGAAGTAATTGAGAAGCGAGCTGAAAATTGGAAAAGCAAAGCTATGCATGGCCAATACTTGAAAAGTATTGAAGTCAAAGCTGACCAAAAACTAACTTGGAACTGGTTAACATCAGGAGTATTGAAAGAAACAGAAGGCTTTATTTTGGCAGCTCAAGAACAACCCTTAGCCACAAACTGCATGAAGGCAAAAATTCAACATGTTACCACCAACAGCAAATGTCGCCTCTGTAATGAGAAAGATGAGACAGTCAACCACTTGATCAGCGGGTGCAGCAAAATTTCACAAAATGACTACCTACAATGCTATGACCACATTGCTAAGATTATTCACTGGAAATTGTGCCAAAAGTTTGGATTTGAATAATTCCAGTGGTAATCGGCACACTGGGTGCTATTCCAAAAGCACTGGAATTACATTTTAAACAGTTAAAAATTGACAGTCAGTCAAATGCAAAAAGCCGCACTGCTTGGATCTGCACAATCTGCATATTACGAAAATACGTTACGACGTCCTAGGCCCCTGGGTGGGGCCCGACTAGTAATCAATGCCAAATCCGGCGAAACTACTGGCCGCTGTGATACAATTCTGTTGTTGCAATAATAATAATAATAATAATAATAATAAGTAGTAGTAGTAGTAGTAGTAGTAGTAGTAGTACTTCAAAAAATATACTTGTTTTTTTTTCCCATGAAAACAACTCAATGTGCTTTGCTTGGTATGGTTTATTATTTAACAATGTTGTATTGAGCATTAATCAGATAACTTTAGTAATTATTTGTCCATTTATAAAAAATATCTTTTTGAAAATACATCTTTGATTTGGATGGATGGATGGATGGATGGATGGATGGACGGACGGACGGATAATAGATTCTCCATTCACAAGAAGAACAAACACTAAGGAGCATATATAAAGAACTAAATCTTTTTGTCTGAGAAATCTTTTTTCTCATCCTGAAGCTTTTTCTATGGACATATTCTGTCTTTTCAATGAGTGTCATCTGATAATCTAAAAAGTTAATAGATTTATTATGGTGTAAACTTTGCTAATTCTTTGCAAACCTCAAACTATTTCTATCTTTGATCTTTAATTTGGCACTATTAGATTTGTAACCGGAGCCTGTAATTGACTTTCATCAACATAACTTTCATCTATGCCTTCAAATCATCATACTATCCAGGAATTTAGAAGAACGTACTGCCACAGGAACTCTGAATCAAGAGATTTCAAGCTTACAACTATAACAATTAATACATTTAGATGACATAAGCTTTTGATGTTATAAGCACTCACTAGCTTGAAAGCCTCTTCTTAAAAAGATGGAAAAGAACTGAAAGGAATGTGTACAAAATTTCCCAATACTTAAAACTTCATGCAAGCTTACACAACTATGCAATATATTCAATGTTTTATAAGTCTTATTAATAATATGGCATTTACAAAAAATGGATTAGAAGCAATCAATCCTGAAAGACACATCTCTGGTCTCAATGGTATATTGATCATTAAAATCCTGTTAATCTGTGTATGTATTGGAATCCAAAATTTTCTACCCTGTTTCCCCAAAAATAAGACCTCCCTGGATAATAAGCCCAATCGGGCTTTTGAGTGCATGTGCTGAAATAAGCCCTCCCCCAAAATTAAGCCCTCCTCAGAAATATTGCAACACAGCAGCAGCCATGCGGTGACCATGCTCACCACTTCATGCATCTCAAAAATAAGATCTCCCTGAAAATAAGGCCCAGCGCTTATTTCGGGGGTCAAAAGAAAATAAGACGCTGTCTTATTTTCGGGGAAATACAATAGCTTTTTTGCATGTCCACCAAACATGATAAAAGGTCCCTTCTTGTGTTCATATTTCTAACATAAATCTGAAGTGTCTTTATATGTTCTAGACAATTTCTGATATATCAATAATTCATAATTTAAAAAAAATCTTTTTAGGATTATAACAGTACAAATATTAATGTTTTCAACCATATATTTTCCCATTGTTCCATCTACATGTTATAACCAAACTTTTAACCACATTCTTTCACTTGCTCTTGGTTTAAACTTTATTAAAATTTTATACATTTCCGCAGTTACATATTCATCATTTCTACACAATTCAGTTTCAAACTAAGTCTCACAATGTCCAAAACTATAAACTCTTTTGTTACTTTAAATCTTTCCAATAACTGTAAATAAGAAAACCTTGGTCACTATATTCCATTGGCATCAAAACTTCTCTTAATTTTCTTTTCACTTCTTTTGACAAACCCTAGTACAGTGATGGCTAACCTATTTGTCGCATGCCAAAAGTATATGCATGTGCAACATCGTGTGTTTGTGTGTGTCCCCGCACCCATTATGCAATATGTGAGACACACACACACACACACACACACACGCCCCATCCCCCTGCGCATGCACGCACGAACCTCTGTGCTCCCCAGGCATGCACATGCAACACTCCCCCCCCCCTGTGCACCATTTTGGGTCTAGGAAGCCTCCCTGAAGCCTCTTAGGACCAAAAACGGGCCACAGGAGGAGGGGGAGGAGAATCATCATGGCCCTTGTAAGAGCCGAGGTGGCGCAGTGGTTAGGGTGCAGTACTGCAGGCCACTTCAGCTGACTGTTATCTGCAGTTCAGTGGTTCTAATCTCACCAGCTCAAGGTTGACTCAGCGTTCCATCCTTCCGAGGTGGGTGAAATGAAGACCCAGACTGTGGGGGCGATATGCTGACTCTGTAAACCGCTTGAGAGGGCTGAAAGCCCTATGAAGCGGTATATAAGTCTAACTACTATTTCTATTGCTATCACAGTAATTCAGTCATTTGGTTTCCCTGTATTTTCTTCTCCTGCGCTTCTTGCACTGAGACTTAAATTTCTTATTCCATTTCCTTTTTATCTCTTTACAAGATTTTTATCCACTCTTTTTTTCAAAAGTTATCAGTTTAGCATCAAGCGATTCAGTCAATTTGAGATCAGGTAATTCAGCTAACTTACTAACCAGTTCTCCTCAGACCTTTTCTGAATAAAAAATTGTGTAATTTGACTCTCTCTGCAGTTTGTTCCAGCAAGCCTTTTCTCCCCTCTCCTTTTTGCTGCTTTGTGGTATTTGACATTATGATATTATAATCCAAAAATGAAAGTGTCTCAAAGAAGGGAAAGAGCAAGCTTTCCCCTTTTTTTACAGTCAGCAAAACTGTCAGCATCTCCATAGTTACAATCAGCGTTATAGTCAGCATCAGTCTGGCTCATATTACCATTATCTTTTGTTTTGTAAAATCAATCACCTGTACTCTTTAATAATAAACTGAAAAATATTCCCACAAAGATCCTGTTCATTTAATTCCAGTTTGTTCAAAGCGCCTGCATCAAAAATAATATTTCAAAATAACTATCCCCTTTATCTGTTTTAAATTTTCTTATATCCGCTCCTTGTTAAGCTTTTCGTCAAAAATGTTTAAGTCTTTAAAACATTTTCCCTTTATAATCCAGAAAGAATGTTGACTTACCAAGCAAAATTTTCTTATCTTGCTGCTTTCTCTCTAGGTGTAAATTAGTTATATCCAAACGTGTTTATGAAATGATGCTTGTATGGCCCTTATGTCCATATATAGGCTGCATTACAGCTGTGAGCTTGATAGAAATCCCTGGACTCCCAGCTGTTCAACTCATGAGCTGACCACAAAAAACTCAGTTCCTGTAGTCTAGTCACAAGTAGCAGATCTCCAGAGTAATAATCTCTCCTTGTAAAACCGGAGATTTCTGGTGCAATACTGTCACCATTCATTCAGGGAGGCCTAGTTCATCATGAATTCTCACTAGAAGTTTATTTATAAGTTCCCTTCTTTACGCAGTTTTTGTATTCTTATAATTTCTATTTGAACAAGGTGAAAGAATAATTGGATCTAGTATTAGCATTAGACATAGAATGCTACATACCCTAAACTACCAAAATGTCTTTTCTTATGCTACTAAATAAATGCATAAGAAAGCAATAATGGCAATCAAATGAAGAAATGCATGAATCCTATATTGATAGTTCTGTGATATTAACTTCCTTAAAGACTCCGACACAATCCCCTAAATTATCCAGTTAATTAACCACATTTTAAGAGACTTCTTACAGATTTGCTTTCGAATTGTGGTGTTGGAGAAGATTCTTGAGAGTCTCCCGGACTGCAAGATCAAACCAGGCAATACCAAAGAACAATAACCCCAACTTTCTTTGAAAAGACAGATGCTGAAGCTGAAATACTTTGGCCACCAAATGAGAAGAGAGGACTCATTGGGAAAGACCAACAGGAAAGGTAGGGGATGAGATGGTTAGATCAGTGGTAGTCAACCTGGTCCCTACCGTCCACTAGTGGGCGTTCCAGCTTTTATGGTGGGCGGTAGGGGTCTGCTGTAACTCTGCTTTATAAATTTTATAAAGTAAAGTTACTTCCCTACTTTATAAATCACCATTACTGTGGAACCGGTGGGCGGTTAGAAAATTTTACTACTAACAGAGATACAAAAGTGGGCGGTAGGTATAAAAAGGTTGACTACCCCTGGGTTAGATAGTGTCATTGATGTGATAAACGTGAATTTGGGCAAATTCTGAGAAGCAGTGGAGGACAGGAAGCCTAGTGTGCTATGGTCCATGAGGTCGCAAAGAGTTGGAAAACACTTAGCAACTGAACAATAACAAATAGAGTTGCTGTTGACATATTTCACTATTCAAGATATAGGTGACTACATTCCTAATTTGGCTGAAAGAAACATTCCTGGGGAGATAATCCCCAATGCTCTTTTCATAGAAAATATTCATTGTGATAGTATTATAAGCTATGAAAAGCTAATAGTATTATTAGCATGAAAAAGAAGAGTAAATACCATATAATCAACATTTTCCCTCATTTTCATAGCCAAGTATTTCACAGTCACACTCTGAAATCTCTCAGTCCAACCCGCCTCAGAGAGTTGTGGGGAAAATAGGAGAAACATATTTGCTGCCTGAAGTTATTTGTAAAAAACGATAAAGGTAGGAATAAAATAAAGAACATCCATACACTTGGGAAAATGTGTCCCACCCCGAGTCAAATACCTAGCCAAATACTTTTTTGCCAAAATAAAAAAGTTATTGGGAGATTTCATTTAAAATCTTTCACATCAATGTATCAGGAAAGCCACCATATGACTTTTGTATTGTCTTGAATAAAACATCCTATGTCTAAAATGAGATTAATAATACTGGCCTACCATATTCTTATAAAAATGATTGAATTCATTGAATATTCTATCTAGTTTCTGGAATTACTTTGGGAACAAAACTATGACGATCAATTTTTAATTGGTAATTCTTGCTCAGCTTGCACTATTTAAAAACTTTATGCTATTGTTTTTACTCAAGCAAACTATTTCCCACTTACTTCCTAACACCAATAGTTTGTATCTGTCTTTCTCATTTCTGCTAGTTCTACAAATGTAGTTGTTATTACATGAATGATAGCTATGCCAACTACTCTACTAGATTCACTCTAAGAACAATACCACAGATTAGTTGTTAGCTTGCCTGTCCTGACAGTTGCTATTCAAACAGTCCTAAATATCTTAAATTCTTCAGAGAACAATCACACTTCCCATAATCAACTGCAGTGGTGCACTTCTTATTTGGCATAACCAGCATAACAGAGCAAGGATGAGATAATTTTTTTAATTAACGAAGCAATTTTACTTTACTTGTTCCAAAAATTATTATTTTTCATTGAACTTTTCTGCTATTCCATAAAATATTATATATTGTGTAGGAGATCTTACTGAAGCAGCAACTTCACTGTGGATATGAAGGGTAGCCTCAATTTCCTTTCTCATCCTGCTCCATCATTGGCAAATAACTGGGCAGTAACCATGTGTCTCAAAAGATAGTAGAAAAATATAATTGACAAAAAACTTTGAAAAGAGTGCTTTTAATCCATAAGTTTGCTTTTTATAACAATAATAAACATAGGCTTATTTCTCATACCTTGATCATACAGAGTTCAACACCAATGCATCCACTGAATTCTAATTGGAATACTTTATAGTGTGATGTGTACTGATAATCTACTCCACTACACTTTAAAAACCAATGGTTTTCTTTCATTTTTTTCCTCTGTTCATTAACTCCAGAATATGCCAGGCCAAAGGTTCTCAAAACATTCATGATTAAAGGCATCCTTAGTTAGTTCAGTAATTTTTTTTCAAGGAGCTCTAGGCTGAAAGTGTGAAGTAACTTAAGTAGTTTGTGTGGTATCTGACAGATGTGGGGGTTTCCCTTGAAATTTTAAAGTATCTTTTGGCACATAATTCTAGCACATAATTTTTCTGATGAAAATATCCTGGAGAATCAACTAAAGAGTCAATATACATTGAAATAATATGTACATGAATATTTTATTTAGTCTTCTGTTTTTAAAGGGGAGGAATGTATTTTAATCATACATTTGAAATGAAATGAAAAGTATTTTTCAAATGTGAAGCAATACTAAAAAAAAGAGTATTTTTAATTGCAATTAATATTACGTTAATGCTAGGTTTCTATGCTAACAGGAAGCTGCTAGTTAAACCAATCGACGTTTTCCAGGGTGTTAGATAATTATTCAAAAATAAAATCCAAAGAATCATATATGCAAATCGTATACTCTACTATAAAGTTACATGCTGTACTTCCCCCTAAGATATTGTACTGTTGCACAACATAACTATAGGCTTAATACTGAAATTTAGCCTAACATCACTGAACAGTTACGAATTATATCATCAAAAACATGAATAAAATGTAAGATTATAAACTTTTAAGGAATTTTCTTGGGTTTCAGGAGATGGAAAATCTGCACCTTAGTTATTAACTAAATATGAACATTTCTGATAAGAAAATAGAATTTCCCAAAACAACAATAACATAACTTTTGCATTATGATCCAATACTTCCCAGACACATGATATTTTTGTATGCTTATGGAGCCCTCCAACAAAGCATCTAAACAAGAAGGTTGTCAGTCAGAAAATAAAGTAGCACATTCAAGAAGAAAAAAGGAACCAGAATTGATTTTACCCGTAACATTTTGCTTTTCTCCATTTGAACTCAATTTATGTTACCTGTGATCAAAGCAATCAAATATAATTCAGCCATGACTCTCCTAACCACAGTGCCTTGCTTCCATTTCTGAAATCCAAAGATATCTATTTTACTTAATCCAAAATATTATAAATGCACATTTAATATTTTGCATTAAATCCATCTTATATTTTAGCATCAGTAAATAGGGGCTTGTTTACCTGTATTGTACCAAAATTCTGAAAAAAAGCACATTATGCCTTAAGTAACAAGAGAATTATGATATTACATATTTTAGGAACATCTTTTCACAATATGTTGTCATGAAATTCCAACTCAATATAACAAATTAAATGATGAAATGTAAGGAAAATGCACCTTCTGAACAAGTGTACATGATTTCAGCAAACTTTTCGCTAAAAGATGTACCACTAGTAGTCTAGAAGAGACTTTCTCTCTCTCTCTCTCTATCCCTCCCTCTCTTCTCTCTTTTTCTCTCTTAAAAATCAAGACTCACCTGAATTTTGGCCACGTGCATAATCTGGTACACTCATAACCAGAAAGATAACACTCCGAATGTTAAAAAGTGAAAGAGCAGAAAGCTGACAGTTGCACTCTCGTTTTGTACAAGATCTCAAATCCTGCCTCTCGATAGTGCTGGATTAATCCTGAAGCAAGTCATCAGAGCTTCATGCAGTTTAAAGAATGCATGTGACCCAAAGGCAAGCTGCAGTGCAGTGTCAATTCTCTCCAACAGATTAAACTGAGAGGGATGCTCATCAGTGATAAAGCCAAAAACATAACAGTAAGGATAAAGCCTAAATCTCTAGCATCAAATGCCACCAGGTAGAAAGTCTTCAATTACACATAGGAGGAACATGATGTTTACCACAGATGCCTCATTAAATAAACTATGCTCATTAGGCAAGCATATTCTTGTGCATATAAAGGCAGGAAATGTCAGATTATATAGACAGTGGGCAATTCACTACCAGACTAAATTTTACTCCTAAATCCTCAAGTGCAATTGCATTATTTTTAATTTGAACTGCTCCAACAGTAACAGAGGAAAATCTGGGCCTTTATCAAATATTTACAGGCTGATGTGAGAGTTAACACAGAGTACATCTTACAGGAAATTTAGAAGGATTTTCTTTGTAGCGGCAGAGATTAGCCAATCACTAAATCTGCTGTTTCATTTTCTTCAAGTTATTGCCGGCCGCCAGCTGCCTCACTAAACTACTCTACCCATCCTGCAATTGCCGTGTTCAGTGGAGTTGCAGTCCAATGCACACATTTTGTTGTACATTCAGTTTGCTCAACAGCCAATGTCTGAATGGACTACGAATAGCAACTGGCAAAAGACACACAGAAGCACGCACACCAGAATTATTATTCCCAAGCCATTAAAATCTAAACGAGGGACATCTTCTAGCACGAGGCAACAGCTATATATTACACTGAGCAATGTTCCATGGAATGCCACATGGATTACAAAGCTTTTATCTTAGTCAAAAGTCCTTTGTCTAGAGGGGGTACATGGAACAGGATCTCAATGAACTAAGTGTCCAAACAAATACATATGAGAAAGATAATGCCAAGCCACAGAGTTTTCATAGCATTTAGACGCAGCATTCTTTTCCCCCCTCTCACAGCCATACATAGTTATTTCTGTCTGATCTGGCTGGTTTACAGAGTTAATTTGAGAACTGTTGCTATAGATTTCACTTACAGAGACTGGGGGTGGGGGAGGCTTTTATCTATCTCAGTGGTTCCCAAACTTGGCAACTTTAAGACTTGTGGACTTCAACTCCCAGAATTCTCCACCTAGCTCTTCTGGCTGGAGAACTCTGGGAGTTGAAGTCCACAAGTCTTAAAGTTGCCAAGTTTGGGAACCACTGATCTATCTGCTCCACTTCTTTGGAATATGCTTCCTCCCAAGCTCTAACTTCATAGCTAAAACTTAAGTGATACTAATTATTCATAATCGGAGTGTCAAATTGGTTAAGTATCCATGGTTGTAATTTGGATAAGTAAGCTACTGAGGCAGAGTTGGTAGAATGGAGTGGTTAAATGTTTGTAAATGTAAATGTTTATTTCACTTGTCTGCCGCCCTATTCCCGAGGGACTCAGGGCAGCTAACAAACCAAAATGGGGGGGGGGGATACAAACAACACAAAAAAACAAGTTAAAAGATAAACAACAGTCGCAACAAATTCGAGTGGGGCTGGGAACTCATCAGCCCCAGGCCTGCCGAAATAGCCAGGTCTTGATAGCTTTGCGGAAAGCCTGAAGGGTGGTGAGGGTCCGGATCTCCACAGGGAGATCGTTCCAGAAGGCCGGGGCAGCCACAGAGAAGGCCCTCCCCCGAGTGGTCGACAGTCGACATTGGCTAGCAGATGGTATTCGGAGGAGGCCCAATCTGTGGGATCTAATTGGTCATAGGGAGGTAATTGGCAGGAGGCGGTCTCTCAAGTACCC
Organism: Thamnophis elegans; assembly: GCF_009769535.1. Classification (NCBI taxonomy): domain Eukaryota; kingdom Metazoa; phylum Chordata; class Lepidosauria; order Squamata; family Natricidae; genus Thamnophis; species Thamnophis elegans. The sequence goes on along the minus strand of NC_045546.1, from coordinate 77,723,181 downwards.
AGGTCCAATACCATGTAGGGCTTTAAAAGTAACGACTAGCACCTTGAAGCGTGTCCGGAGCCCAACAGGCAGCCAGTGCAGCTCAAGGAGGATAGGTGTAACATGGGTGTACCGAGGCGCACCCACAATTGCTCGCGCGGCTGCATTCTGGATAAGCTGAAGTCTCTGGACGCTCTTCAAGGGCTGCCCCATGTAGATCGCAAGGTACCGTGTTCCCCCCAAAATAAGACAGGGTCTTATTTTGCTTCCGAAATAAACATTTGGCCTTATTTTGGGGAGGTCTTATTATTTTTGAGGTGTAGGAGATGGCGAGCGTGGTCACCTCATGGCTGCTGCTATGTTGCAGTATTTTTGGGGAGCACTTATTTGGGGGGGGAGGTATTATTTTAGCGCATGCGCTCAAAAGCCCAATTAGGCTTATTATCTGGGGAGCTCTTATTTTGGGGAAAACAGGGTAATGGAGTAGGAGCTTGGAAACTCAGGTAATTGTCCTCCCTTATGAAAGGGAAGTCATCTAGATTATCTTGAGTAAATCATTCCTCTTGGCCCAAATCGGCTAGTTTTGCAACATACCAACTGAAAAGTAAAATACCTTGTCTCATCATGCATTGATAGCTTTGTTCTAATAATGCAATGACTACATAAAACAAGCAAACTCTCCAACAATGAGGGACAAACAGAAGGAATTACACTGTAAGCTGCCAAGAGACCTCAACAGCCAATGTCACACGTTTAAAATGTGGATGAAATCTAAAGCTTCCTGCAGTCAAAGGCCACACATTCTTACACATGAACCAGTATGAAACTTGTATACACTCACCTTTCCATAGAAAGTTGCCATATGCTAAATAAATAATTCCATAGCGTATGAGAAGCAGAGCAAGACTATAGTTCTGAAGACTGACATCTGAATGGTCTGATTATACACTTAACAGGTTTATTAGAGGGCCTAAATATGAAAATCCTACATTAACTACAAATTTTATTTTGAAATATTGGCAAGGCTGTCTCTTGCAAGGCCTTTTCGTATCAACATGCATGTCTACATCACTTGAGAGACCGCCTTCTGCCGATTACCTCCCACAGACCCATTCGATCCCACAGATTAGGCCTCCTCCGTATTCCATCTGCCAGCCAATGTCGGCTGGCGACTACTCGGAGGAGGGCCTTCTCTGTGGCTGCCCCGGCCCTTTGGAACGAGCTCCCCACGGAGATTCGGACCCTCTCCACTCTTCAGGCCTTCCGGACGGCCGTGAAGACCTGGCTGTCCCAGCAAGCCTGGGGTTGAGTTCCCCCCCCCCACTCGAATCTGCTGTGTCTGTTGTACTTTTAAACTGTTTGTATTGTCTGATTGTCTTTGTCTTCCTTTTTGTAATTTCCCCTCCCTTGGCTTTGTTCAGCCGCCCTGAGTCCCTTCGGGGAATAGGGCGGCGTACAAATTGAATAAAATCCAAATCCAATCCAATTCTACATCTCTATCTTCACCTAGAGAGTGACCAACGATTACATTTAGGGTGAGATAGAAGAATCCTGATGAGGTGTTTTTACATCCAAGTTATTTTTGGAAATTTCCACTCATAAGTCTTCCAACCACTCTTTATCAATGTTGTATTTCTAAATATTGATAATTTTAGGGAGTCTCCTTAAATTCACTGTTCTGAAACCCTTGCATGGGAATCTGGATAGGATGGGTGACAAGTGGCAAAACATGATTCATAATTTAAACACTGCACCATCGTTAATTTCATCAGCTATGCATTGGCCGAGTTTGTATCCTTGCATAATCATGTAAGTGGCATCATTTTTTACATAATTTCAGGGTTTTTCTGCAGGCACCTACCCTTAGTTAAGACTATATAGGGGTTTTTGTGTTAAATGTTTAGCTACAAATGTGACTGAATAACCAATGTTGATTGCAAAGATTAACAGTGAAACGAAAATGCCTTCTAGAAGCTCATTATTTCCAATATTTGTTTGAAAACACAGAATTCCATTGGAACTTAAAAGTGACTCCAAATACATATAGGAAGACTTATTCTCAATAAAGAATTATGATTCAAAATAATAAAAAGGCATGAATAGCCTTTAGGAGGCTTGTAGAGTGCTCCTGGAGGGAGTGGGGGGAACAAAAATGAGCAAATAACGGCCCATTTTTTGCAGAAAAGGGCCCATTTTTGTTTTTAAAAAGGGTATGCATAGCCTTTAGGAGGCTTATAGAGTGCTCCTGGGTCCTGGGGTGGGGGGAATTGAGCAAAGAACAGCCCATTTTATGCTCATTTCTGCCCTCCCCAGCCCCCAGGAGCATTCTGGAAGCCTCCTATAGCTATGCACAGCCATTTTGGTGAAGAGACAGGGTTTAGGGAAGCAAAAAATGCTGTATTCAGTGCATAAGACGCATCCAGATTTTCAGCCTCTTTTTTGAGGGAAAAAGGTGTGTTTTTTACTCTGAAAAATACAGTAAGTGTTCATGCAGAGATAATATGTGTGAATCAGCTACTCCAGATCTCAGAGTCTTACAAAAAAGGAGCTTCAATTTTTAGAATCTATAGCCAATCCAACTTACTTAGTAATACCACATCTATATTTCTTCCTCACACACATAATATACATTCTGCATTTCCTTTGTTTCATAATGAATATAATAGTTTTTCATGTATAATAAACATAAAATTGTTCAAGTATATTTTAATTTGAATTCAGTACAAACTACCAGGCTTCTCATTCAAAAATAACTCGGTTGAAAGATTCTTGCCAGACCTGACCAATATTTTCCAGTTTTTAAGGAAAATAGGCACACTTCATTTGAAGCCTATTAAGAAACAGGTCAGTAACATAAATTAACAGTTGCACCACCACATGCTTAACTAAATATACAAAAAAGTTCCCTGTGAAAGGTTTGGGATACAGTATTTACTTTTCTGTCCCAATATACCTTACTCTAGGCTATGTTTCCTGAAATGAGAAGCAAACAACACAGTAGATAGAAATTATGTAGCTTGTTTTCCTAAATTTTTCCAATGAAAATTGCAAAAACAAATGTTGTTTCAAGAGGCTACAATTTAAGCACATGAATCACAGGATAGAGAATTGTGTCCTTTCCTTGCTAGCATTTTCAATTTATTCTTTAGCCATTTTTTTTTCTCTCTAGCAAAGATCCAAATGTAATTATTTTTTTAAGTAGACATCAGGGGGAGAACCAGCAGCTGGAACTTTATGGGTCTGACTGAAAAACAAAATTACAGGAAGGAAGGAAAGAGAGAAGGGATAATACAAAATGTTAATGTTCTCACAGGACTTCTGTTTTGTTAAGACACATGTTCTACCTGACCCAAACATGTTTTATGAGAGGCTCACATATTCTAGCCTGTCTTTATTTCCAAAACTGCACAAGTATTCCTAGGAAAAAGAGACAGAACATAATTGTGGCATGATGCCTTACTTCTAAATGTGCCTAACAATCTAGAAAAAAAAAGACAAAGCTAAGGTGTGAATAGAGAGCATTATAGAAAGGCAGAGGAAGCAGTAAGGAGCATTTCCATTACTTTTACTTTCTGATAAATACAGGAGGGGAGTTTGTGACTGGCTTTGTTTAGGAAATAAGCAAGCATCCTCGTGATGACCATTTTTGTAGCAGTACTCATAATATGCTCTCAGAATTCTAACTCTGCAACCTAGCACTAGCAATTTGGAAATGTCTTTAATATGTGGCTTATGTCTCCAGAGAGGTTTATTTCAACCTTAATATCCCCCATCCTGTTATATGGAAAATGCTGGTCCAGAATCTGAGACCTTGTGCACAAGGCATATTCATGACAATCACTACAAAACTATTGCCACAGAGATGCATTTTTTAAAGAGATTGATTGATATCCAGCCCTGATTCCAAGCCGATAGACAGGCAGACATTACAATAATGTAATATAGAAACAAATTTTGGAAAGGGGGGGGGGAGGGAGCAAAAGTTGACATTACAGATGGTACAACCCACTATGTAAGCTGGGATTTGATTTCTCCATCTGCCATCTAAGCATCATGTATTTAGGCAATACCGATAAAGTACAAATGTTAGACTGGGATCACTGAGATTACAATATTAGACATTCCTTCTGCAAATAGCATCATGTTCTGAAACCTAATCTGCACATGTCACATCTTTTCCAGCCATCAAACTGTTATATAAAATATTAGCTCCTATTGTGCATAATTCAGGACACAATGTTCAGCACACTTAAGCATACAATGAACTCCCAACGCATCCCCTTAAATACGACCATTTGTATTTTTGTCTTAATTGTTACGTTCATATCAACCATTGTTCTGTGCATTCATTTAAATAGTCCTGCATAATGTGTGGCCCATTGTGTCAAATGTGGAGAGCCATTTATGGCTCTCAAGTGTTTGATGAAGCGAGTTCCATCCCTCACTATTTTATTTAAGGGAGCCGAGGTGGCGCAGTGGTTAAATGCAACACTGCAGGCTACTTCAGCTGACTGCAGTTCTACAGTTCGGCTGTTCAAATCTCACCGGCTCAAGGTTGACTCAGCCTTCCATCCTTCTGAGGTGGGTAAAATGAGGACCCGGATTGTTGGGGGCGATATGCTGACTCTGTAAACCGCTTAGAGAGGGCTGAAAGCCCTATGAAGCGGTATATAAGTCTAACTGCTATTGCTATTTAAACATTGTTTGAAAAAGCATTTACAAAGCACTTGCTGGGTCTTCTTAAGTTCAGCTCAGTAGGTCATAATACATTCAAACAAGATGAGAAGGTTCAGTCAGAATAAGGGGAAACCCTGATTCAAATCTCAAGTTCACAGGTTGTGACTGGTTAAACAACATTCCATGTGGCAAACTGTGTACTTAAATTTAGTTCTCTAAAAAGTGTCACTTTTGTAACTGGAGGACATAATTCAGAACACAGGACCTTGTTTCACTCCAATTTTGACCGCTTCTTCTACTTTTACTGTTGACTTTGTGTCTGCTTACTTCTGCAAAATGACAAAAACGTAGACATGTTGCATATCTTACCATTCATCAGCCTGTGGTTTCTACGTCTACAAGGAAAATAACCTAATTTAAAGTGAAACCCAAAACAATGTATCATTAGTGTTGTGGCCCAGCAGGAGCCGTTGGAGCTGCCACCAGACTCCGACAGGGTGGTGGAGGCTTATGAGTCGGCTCTGGAGGATGTGGAGGACCCTGCACAGGGTTCCAACTCTGAGCAGGGCACAGAGAGGCTGGTTAGGAGGTTAACCAGGAGGAGACAAGGGAGCGTGATCCTGACGTCATGCATTGGAGCAGTGAGGAGGAGTCAAAGGATTGGTCCTGGATGCCCGGCAATGGAGAGCTAATAGGCGTAAAGAAAAGTTACGCAGCTACAGGAGATAATTGAACTCAGCTGGTGGTAATTAGGCTCCTCTCAAGACTATAAAAGGAATGATTTTCCACACGCTCGTCGCAGGAATCAACGTATTCACTAGAGTTGAAGAAGCTATCGTGGCTAGCTTGGCAGGCTGGATTGCTGCCAAGGTTAGTCTGTGCTAGATTGCTGCCAACGTCTAGTTTGTGCTGGATTGCTGCCAAGGTCTGTGTGTCTATGTGTTAATAAATCCTTGAAGTATCTTTGTCTCGGCGTGCTTTGGTGTATGAAGAAGGTGGGGGGGTCAGAACAATTAGTATTCAGATAAACAATATTTTCAATTTAATATACCAATCATACTTTTATGAACCAACCACCTTATATACATTTTAAAGCAGGAGAGGCATAGCCCAGGTCTCGTCTGTTAAGAGGTATCATCTGGTAGAACTCACGAAGGGGCCATTTTCTGTCATAGAACTTTCTCTCTGGAATATTCCCCTGAAGATCAGATGCACCTCAACTCTGCTAACCATTCATAAGGACCTAAAGGTCAGGTTCTGCTGTCAAGCATCAGCTCTCTGGGGCTGAGCTCTTATTGTTGCTACATTACTTGATGTTGGTTTATTTTTCTTGGTTACTAAATATGTTATTTATTATTTTGTTACATTAATTTCATCTCATTTTTAAGAATGGTTATCCATTCAGAATTAAATATTTGGAATGAATGAATGAATAAATAAATATTTATAGAAGGTGTTTAAAAATAAAAAATGTACAATATTTCAATTTTATGCAATGTGGTTATTTTATACTGGAAAATTTATATATTACCACTCTGACTTACTCAAGAGGCTATTGTTAAGAAAAACATGTCATTATAATATAATATAATATATAAAATATAAAATTTTTATAGAATATAAAAAACTTATTATGATCATAAACATTTTATAGAATATAAAAAACTTATTATGATCATTAATCAGAGAATGTATGAAATCTCAGGTTGTGTTTAACTTCTTTTTGATATAAACACAAATTTCACTACTATTTTTCTATTACACACAACATGTTCCTACTGAAAAAGATAGAAGTAATTCCACTTAAGGGTACATCTGATATCAATTATTATCATAAAAGTAACTTGGCTGGGTAATATGACTCAGGAGGCAAAGCTAGATCATTTGTGCATGAGATCATTATCTAATTGTTTTTTGTTGTGAACAGGTTATTTCTAGCTGTCTTTGTCAGAATAAAGGTCACCAGAATTAATGTTTATTGCTGATCAAATCCGGATAAATAAATCTGCTGCTATTCTTAACACGCTAGTTTTCAAAATATTTATAATTATATTAGTACTTTCATGCATTGAACAGCCACGTGTATGTTCCCTTGGGAAATGTTGGTAAAAGTTGAACTGGTTAACTGTGATTATGTTTTTCAGTTGCTAAAGGCATAAAAATACAGACAGCAAAATATTACTCACTGGCGGCTTCAGAAAAAGCTTGCAGGCTCGTGCTGTTATCCTGGAACGGACCAGGGAGCCAGCCAAGGTGCAATTCACCTGACGAGCCGAGGTGGCGCAGTGGTTAAATGCAGCACTGCAGGCTACTTCAGCTGACTGCAGTACTGCAGTTCTGCAGTTCGGCTGTTCAAATCTCACTGGCTCGGGGTTGACTCAGCCTTCCATCCTTCTGAGGTGGGTAAAACGAGGACCCGGATTGTTGTTGGGGGCAATATGCTGACTCTGTAAACTGCTTAGAGAGGGCTGAGAGCCCTATGAAGCGGTATATAAGTCTAACTGCTATTGCTATTGCTATTGTTCACCGGCTTTTCCAGATGGACTGAGATAGCCAGCGCGATCTGTCATGGCTAAGCCAGTGATCTGGCCGCCAGAAAATGCTTGGCAGTGAAACTGCCACTTTGTTCGCTATCTGCAAACCAGAGCACTTAAAAAAAAACCTGTGTGGTGGGAGAATCCAAGAGTCCTTGTCCAGTCCAATATGAGGAATTAACTCTGAAACATCTCTCAAGGCCCTGACTGAGTCGAAAAACTGGGCCAGAGAGGGAGGCAACTGGGCATGGCTGCAAGTTTGATAAGACAGTCTCTGGGCAGAAAGGACAAGTCAACCCATTCTTGGACTTTCTGGCCAGCATACTGGAGAAATTGCTGGATTGTTTCAAGTGAGGAATTAATATTACAAAATATTTTCTTATTTTTTAAAAAAAAAAATGTTCAAGGAAGCCAACACCCCACCCCACCCCAAATGTATTGAATACATCTAAAACAACAGAACTGTAAGACTTCTAAGTGATTTTTGCATACTCTGTGCTGCTGATATTATTACTACAGGTAGTACTTGACTTATAATCATAATGACCATTGGCTAACCTGAAGGGTCCTTTTCTGTGTACCGCGGGAGAGTCCAAGCAATGGGTTAAATCAGTCTGGTTGCTCTGGGACTGAAGAATCTTCTTCCTTGGCCATGCCTCCTGGTGTTGCTTGGCGCCAGAATTTTGAGAAGGTCTGGAACCGTGAAGGCTGGAAGCGTGATGAAGCAGTAAAAGAAAGTCCAAGGTGACACGACTGTCACGAATCCCTGGATGGAGAAGCCAGGGTGGGTTAGACTCTCCCGCGGTGCACAGAAAAGGACCCTTCAGGTAAGCCAATGGTCATTTTTCTGTGCACCGCTTGGAGAGTCCAAGCGACAGGACATACCCAAGTTATATATCACTAGGGAGGGCAGAAGGACAGTCCCGGGATTCAGTCATGGAAACAATGGCCTGTAGAACCCACCTGCCAAACAATGCTTCGGCCAAAGCATACATGTCCAATTTATAGTTCCTGACAAAGGGCGATGGTGAAGACCAAGTAGCCGCTCTGCAGATGTCGTCAATGGTAGCCTGGGTGGTCCAGGCTGCAGTGGTGGCAGCACTCCTTGTGGAGTGAACGGTAATGTGTCAAGGTACTGCCCTGGACTGGTGTTCGTATGCAGCTGCAATGCATGTTCTCAGTCACCTACCAACCGTGGAAGATGTCACCTTCTTACCCAAGGAGCCAGGCTGGAATGATACAAAGACCTGCGGAAGTCTGCAGAACATCTGATGTATATCCGCAGGGCCCCATCTGACCAACTTGTGCCAAACACATTCCCTTGGATGGTTGGGATGCGGGCAGAAGTTAGGCAGGATTACTTCTTGCGTCCTGTGGAACCAGGTGTTGACTTTTGGGATGAAGACAGGGTCCAGATGCAGTACGACCCTGTCCGGGTTGATGACACAAAGGTCCTCCTGGACCGATAGAACCGGCAGTTCTGAAATGCGTCTCGCAGATGTTATTGCAACAAGAAAGGCAGTCTTTAAGGTGAGGTAGCAAAGAGACGTCGTACATAGAGGCTCAAAGGGCAGTGAGGTAAGAGCCTGTAGGACCACCGATAACTGCTGGGCGGGATAGCGGTGAACCACCAGAGAACGTAAGTTGGAGGCGCCCTTAAGGAAACAACGAACCCTTGAAATCTTGCTGAGGGGCTGGGTTGGATTGCCAGACCAGACGGTGGATAGTGCCGCCACCTGACGATGAAGGGTGTTGGGGCGAGACCCTTGTCTAGGCCCCCTTGTAGAAAGTCCAGTACGTGGGAAACAGGTGCAGTGGCTGGATTGAGATGGTAGTTGTCACACCACTTGGCGAAGGTGGACTAGGGGGAGTCATATATCCTGGTCATTGAGGGGCATTTTGACGCCTGGATGGTACGCACCACCTCCTCCGACAGGCCTTCGTTCCTCAGACGGTCCTCCTCAAGTGTAAGACGGCCAGCTGGAGCCACTGGGGGTCCGGGTGGACTATGGCCCCCTGGCTGAGGGAAATCTGGTCCTGAGGAATTTGCCATGGAGTGGACACTGACAAGCTGATGAGGTCGGCGTACCATGCCCTCCAAGGCCATTGGGGAGCTATGAGGAGGACCTCCGCCCTTTCCGCAATGATCTTGCAGATTACCTGTGGTAGAAGCGGGAGGGACGGGAAGGCATACAGCAGACCCTGAGGCCATCTGCAGCGAAGGGCATCCATCCCCTCCATCCCCAGTGAGTGGAAGCAGGAGAAGAAGTGTTGGAGCTGCGTGTTCTCTCGGGTGGCAAACAGGTCGACCACTGGGGTGCCGAATCTGTGAAACAACTGGCTGAACAGGACTGGATCCAATTGCCACTCTGCACTGTCTATGGTGGTCCTACTCAACCAGTCCACCTGAGTATTGTCCACTCCCGAGATGTGGTCGGAGCAAATGGATGCTACATGACGCTCTGTCCACCTGCCCAGGACCTCCGCCTCTGCCACGAGTTTCCTGGATCTGGTGCCCCCCTGGTGATTTATATGTGCCTTGTGGCCACATTGTCCGTCATCAGGAGGATGTGCTGATGCAGAATGTCCTGGTGAAAATGTTGCAGGGTGAGTTTCGTCACCCGCAGCTCTAAGAAGTTGATGTTGCAGGCTGCTTCGGCTGGAGACCACTTGCCCTGAGTTACGCGATGTCCCATGTGCACCCCCCAACCAGAAAGGCGTGATGACTACTCTCGTAGGCTCATTGAACAGGTGTCCCTTCAGTAAAGCTGTCGAATGCCACCACTTGAGAGACCTCTTCACAGTCGGGGGAATCTGCACCCTCATGAATGAGTTGCTCCTGTTGGCTCTCTGATGAAGTCTTCAAGTGATGAAGCTCCCACAACTTCTCTTCTTGAAAGCTTCAAGTGATGAAGCTCCCACAACTTCTCAAGGCAAGCTGTTCCATTGGCTTAATTAAGTTAAGTTTTGGTACTTAATAATTGGTTTGTTTTTTTACCCTTTGACTGTAGTAAAAATAATTTGGAGAAGGCGATTAAAATAAGAATTTAGGCAATGCCATCATTTTAATACAAGTCAGTATGACTAATAAAGAAATCTACATTGATTTACATTTTTGTAGATTTGCGTTATCTGTTTATTATAGAAAGATAGGTTTCATGCAACTGGCAAATATAAATGGAATGTTCTGGTACATAAAAAAATGAAAATTCATTGCAAAATGAGGTAGATTTTGAATAATTAACTCAGTGCTCATGTTAAAAAAAATCCTGATTTTTCAAATTATATTTAATCTTGAAAAGATTTAAAATACTGGAGTTAAATGATTTTAACTAGGGTGTTACGGCTTTTATATGATTAGGTTAAAAATGAATTCCTTCTAAGCACACTAAAAGCATGGAGTTTCACATTCATTACTATGATTTTGCAATTCTCACTCATCATTCTAACTGAAAGACTATTCAATGGATCAATTTATGGATGATAGTAAATCATTCAGTCATATATTTTTGGCAACAAAATCTTTAAAAGTACAATTATTAACATAAGACTGATAGGTTATAACATAGTGTTATAACAATAGCTCTTAGATTTATGTACAGCTTCACAGTGCTTAACAGCCCTCTTTAAGCGGTCAGCATACTGCCCCCCCCCAAACAATCTGGGTCCTCATTTTATTGACCTCGGAAGGATGGAAGGCTGAGTCAACCTTGAGCAGGATCGAACTCATGGCAGTGGAATGCAGAGTTAGTTTGCAATACTGCATTCTAACCAGTGCACCATCATGGCTCTTATAAAACTGCTCCCAAACCTTCAATGCATCTGGAATAATATGTTATTATTGCAGTAAAAAAGGAGGGGGAACTATGTTTGTATCAAGTTCATTCAACTCTTGATGGCTACACCTATTTAAAAGTATTTCAGAAGTGCATTAAGATGTCCTAAATTGTACTTTTAAAAAAAAGTATAAATTCACTTGAGAATCACCTTATTCCATGCAAATAACAATTTCAAATTCTGAATAACTGAAAGTCAACTCCAGGTGGCTACACCCATGATATTGATTTGAAAGTATTACAAAAGTGGTTTGTTTTTGCAAAGATTATTAAAGAGAGGCAAAGACCAATTAGATTCTACCATATCCCAAGGCCATATTAATACATTAAATATCCTATGTATAGCATGACACATAAAACAAACACTCATCTGAAGTGCATTGCGCTGTAAATCTGTTGAACGGCTGCATGAATAAATTACGTCTATCTTCTTTGTTTAGCAATTTAGCAGGATGATTGAACTCATTTAGTGTATGGGAAATGGCTATTTTGCCATATTACAAAGTTTCTGTTACTTTGCTACTTTCCAAAATTTTCTTTGAAGAGCCTCTTAAGAAGTGGAAGAAATTCTACTAAACAAACAAAAATTCAGTATAAAATTCCCTTGAGAATTTGCCTGTTCCAGACCAATTTCATAATTTCAAACTTCCACTTCTGCTCTGTTCCAAGCATATTACATAATTCCAAATTTTGAATAACTTGAATTATTATTTCCTCTGCAACTGGCTGATTTTAAAGGCTGCTGATGAGATTTAGCCAAAGATAATAAACGTAAAATACACCAAAACCAAAAAAAATAAAAAAAAATCCTTTAACTCAATAGGACCAATTTAATCAGAATTACATAAACCAGAACAAAATATTCTAAACACATTTACAATCTTACATGGAATAGTCAAAATCTGTCATTCTGATTTTGACTACTGTTTTGTGAAGTTTTTTTTTTCTAAGTAGAAAGACTTTTCAAATAAGGAGAACCATTGAACTCATACTTTTCTTCTACAGATTCAAAGTACAGGTAGACCTCAACTTACGACAGTTCATTTAATCACCGTTCAAAATTACAATGGCACTGGGGAAAAAAAGACTTTTTCACATTTATGACCATTGCAACGTCCCCAGAGTCACATGATCAAAATTCAGATCCTTAGCAACTGATCCATGTTTCTGATAATTGCTGTATCCCAGTGTCATGTGATCGTCTTTTGTATCCTTCTGAAAAGCAAAGTCAATAGCAATAGCAATAGCAGTTAGACTTATATACCGCTTCATAGGGCTTTCAGCCCTCTCTAAGCGGTTTACAGAGTCAGCATATCGCCCCCACAGTCTGGGTCCTCATTTCACCCACCTCGGAAGGATGGAAGGCTGAGTCAACCTTGAGCCGGTGAGATTTGAACCGCCGAACTGCAGCTAGCAGTCAGCTGAAGTGGCTGCAGTACTGCACTCTACCCACTGCGCCACCTCGGCTTCCAATGGGGAAGCCAGATTCACTCAACAACCATGTTACTAACTTAACAACTGCCGTGGCAGAGTAAAAACAACAACAACAACAATTGTTAACTGGAGTTAAATGAGGTTAATCAGGTTAAATGAGGGAAGTCATCAAGTGATTCATTTTATGTATAAGGTTCAGTTATAGGAAAAGGCAGAAGAAGAAACAAAGACTGTTGGTGCAACAAGGAAAACCACAATTTTGCAAGCTTCCTGACACAGTCCAAAAGAGGGAGACATGTTCAGATGAGTTAGCATTCACACATATGCTAAGGAGAACTACTTTTTGTACAGGTACCATTTCATCTGGAAATGGAGTATAAAAAAAGAGGAAATGTTTTACTTATGTTTTAACTGAAGGACTTAAGTGATAATATAATTATGCTGTGAAATAGATTAACAATGATTCAATGAAAGACTGATACATAGATGAATTGAATACTTTAGAACTTTTTGTTTTAAAATGGATAAGGATAACAATGAATTTATGTATACTTGATAGAGGATTGGTGATATAATGTATAACCCTAACCCTTATATAAATTATTTATCAACAACAAAATATCTTTATAATATATACTATTATAAAGATATTTTGTTGTTGATAAATAATTTTAATAAGGAAGTAATTAAAAATTGGTATATATATGAAATGACTATTCAGGATACCTTGTTGAAAAATGAAGGAATAACATCCTTGTTTGAATGTATGATGTACAAGGACTATAATGAACATAAACATACTCGATAGTTGATTGGTGGGATTATACATAATTGAAAACAGTGATATACAAATATAAATGGTTGGTAAATCTTTTTCATATCGGGATATGTGATTATATAAAGGCGTATTGTTATTAAATAGACAATCAAGAATGTAAGGGAATTAAGTTTATTAAAAAAAGTATTAATTGTAATTGAATATACATTGTACAATGAAAGTGAGGTATTTAGTTATATTAGATGAAAAATCTGTGATTGTAAATGTAATTGAGAATATGGATGTAAAAACACTTGTAGCCAAACGACATGCTGTATGTAATGGATGAGATTTTTTTTACGTTGTTTTTTTATGTTTAAAAATAAAAACAAATTGCAAAAAAAAAAAGAGGAAATGTTTCCGGATGTAGATAGTCCTCAGACTTACAACCACTCATTTAGTAACCATTCGAAGTTACAAGGGCACTAAAAAGTGACATGACAGTTTTTCACACTTACGACTGCTGCAACATTGCCGTGGTCACGTGATCAAAATTCAGAGGCTTAGTAACTGGCATGTATTTATGATGATTGCAGTGTCCCTCGATCCTGTGATCATCTTTTGCGACCTTATAAGAAGCAAAGTCACTTAACTAGATTCACTTAACAAAAGTGTTAGTAACTTAACAACTGAAATGATTCAGCCCAAAGTGATAAATCGTGATCATAATTATAAAACACAATCATCATAAATCATAAGATACAATATTTGGTGATAATCATAGGATACTAAATAAGTAATCAAGATAAATCATAAAATACAAACAACGTTATACTCATAAGAAGATATAGAGAGGAGTATCATCAACATACTTCCTCATGATCCTGCAATCAACAATACAATGGGAAGAGTTGTGGGTGGAGTAACTTCACCCTTGACTCCTTAATAACTTAAAAAATCTCTATAATTACTAGAATGCTTAGCAACTGGCATCACTATAAATGAACTGCCACTGAAAAGAGTTTTGAGTTCACCCTCTTCTTCAAACTTTTTCCTAAGTAGACATACCTGATGATACTTTGTACCTGTCAGCCTCTGCTTTGCTGCTGTTTTCGGCTGCCATTGAAACGGGGAGGGTGGGCATGGTATTTGGGGAGGGAATCATTCTGTACTGGAGGATTGTTTAATTGGGAGTTATTCTCGCCATCTCTTTGCGCAGGTGGGAAGAGGGGAGTTTCCCGCCGAGGCCAACTGTCCAGCATTCCAACCTGATGATGATTTTTGAAGATGTCTCCCACCTGACAGTTGGGTGAATTATGATTGGACTATGGACTGGGGTACCAAGGGGAGGGGACTGAATCATATATTGATATCTATTGCTTTCGCGCCTTTCTACTCAGATTCAGCTTTGCTTTGCTTCTCATCGTTTGTAATCAGTAAAAAGTACACTTAATTCTGAACCATGGAGTTGAGTGGTTCCTTTCTTGGTTATTAAATGAAGGGGCAGTGTCAGTACCATATAATGGTTTCAGTTTTGACTAAAAGAATTGTTGCATGCAATTGTGTTTGTTTGTTTTTTGCTCTGATCACAGTATTAAGTTTGCATAAAACCCTCAACCAAATTGGGAGTGTAATTTAAAGGGAATGCTATTCCAAAGGGCAGGTATAGTATCAGGTAAGGCAGGATCTAGGTCCCTTCAGATGGCATTGCTTAATGGAAGTGGTCTGGAGCCTTTTCTGGCTCATTGTACCAACCGAGCAGAAGCCATAGAAGATAAGAGAGTTCTTGATGCTCTGTAAACTCAGCAGTTGGTTACAGTCATTACTATGACCTGATTAGGCAACAGTGAGAGATATTAACTAGTTGGGCAATGAAATGTCTGCAAGAAAACCACCAACTTTGACAAACCACAAGAACCCCAGTTAAATCCTGAACTGAAATTCTCTATCTTCACTCTCTCTTGAAATGCCTGCTGGGCTCTCCTTCCACAGCCTCTGCTCCTTCGTTATTTCTTCTGCTTGCCTCCTTTCACTCCTTCCTCAGGCTTGTCCCACAGAAGTCTCTGCTATATCCTATTCCTTTATTTCCCTTAGGCTTGGCCCATAGGAGCCTCTGCTATCCTATTCCCTTATTCCCCTCTTTTTCCCTTGGTCTCACCTCTACTCTCCCTGCTTCCTGCTCCTTTTCTCCTTTTCTTCCCTTTCCTTTTCTTCCTCCTTCCCCCCCCCGACCCGGCCAAGCCCCTCCTTCCTTTTCTTACATTCCCTCTGTCTCCTCCCCTTCCTCCCAATCCCTCCTTTTATTCACTCCTCCCCCCTGCTACACAGGCATGATGTAACAGGCTCATAATTGTCTACGCTCCCGAGTTCTGGACCTGTTGCAGCTTCAAAATAGTTTTTAAGAGCAGTTTTATGTAGAGTAAATTACAACCGCCACACGCAAAGTAATTATCAAAATATTTACAATTCAATCATCATAAATCATAAGATACAATATTCGGTGATAATCGTAGGATACTAAATAAGCAATCAACATAAATTGTAAAATACAAGCAACAACGTTATACTCATAAGAAGATTTAAGATTTAAGATTTAGTTTATTTGTATGCCGCCCTTCTCCGGGAGGGACTCAGGGCGGCGAACAACTCAAAGGGGGAAAGGGGATACAAACACAATACACGTAATTAAAATACACAAGAGTCATACAGCCATACAAGTCGAGAGGGGAGGGGAACTCATCAACCCCAGGCCTGCCAGCACAGCCAGGTTTTGATGGCTTTCCGGAAGGCCTGGAGAGAGGTGAGGGTCCGAATCTCCGCGGGGAGGTCATTCCAAAGGGCCGGAGCTGCTACAGAGAAGGCCCTCCCCCGGGTGGTAGCCAGATGGCAGATATAGAGGGGAGTATCATCAACATACTTCCTCATGATCCTGCAATCAACAATACAATGGGAAGAGTTGAGGGTGGAGTAACTTCACCCTTGACTCCTTTAATAACTTAAAAAATCTCTATAATTACTAGAATGGCTATAGTTGCAGCTTCAAAATAGTTTTTAAGAGCAGCTTTATGTAGAGTAAATTACAACAGCCACACAAAGTAATTATTTAAATATTTATAAAAAATTTATGAGGAAAAGGAACCTCAGCATTCATCTTCCATTTGGGGGGGGGGGGTACAAGGAGTGTCTATAAAAAAAACCACGTGCATATGCTTATGTTCCTTGGCCAACTAGGAATTTGTGACCAATGAGTCTCTCTGTCATGTGAAATATAATAGTGAAATTTTAACTTTTCAGGTCACCATACCATGCTGGAACAGAACAGCAGTAAGAAAACTGAAGTAAAAAATGCATTTCAGCACTTAAGTGTAAATCTGAACTCCAAAACGTTTGGGGATTAGAAGCCTATTTTAATTTGGAAAGGAATACCAAATTGGAGAAGATAGTCCTTGATTTATAGTTTATAGTTATAGTTTTATTGATTTGTATTACAACAAAAACTGAGCCCAAAATTTTCATCATGTCAATGAGGTTGTAAAGTGAGCCAATATATGACCAGGGCCAATTTTATGACCATTTTTTACTATGGTCGTTAAGTGATTCCAGATTCCTCAAGTGATGTTTCTTGTTGTAAACTGATCCAGACAGTTGCAATCGTGTTACTGCAGAATCCTGCAACCAGTCATAAATGCAGGCCGGTTGCTTAAGTGCCCAAATTGAAATCACATGACCATAGGGAGGGTATGACAAAGGTCACACCAGTGCGAGGACCTGTTATAAATCACATTTTCCAAGGCAGTGTAACTTTGAACAAACGCACAGTTATAAGTCGAGGCTCACCTGTATATATTTATCCTTTTTGTTACAGACATTACTCCTGTTAAATCATTATAACGTATTTTGTCTACAAATAAGTAAATATACATGTATCACATAATTAGAAAGCATGTAGCCCTCACGCAACTGATTACATTTCATTCCCATATGCAGTGCCAGATTTAGATGAAAAGAGGCCCTAGGCTATTCCACTTATGAGGCCCTTTCACCTCCCATTTTTAAGTTTGTAAATTACATGAGAGACAATAAAATACAACATTACTGTAATATATATCAATATATATCAATATATATAGCTGGCCTCCCAACGGAGGGCGGCTCTGCTCTGCGGCAAAGGCAGTGAGGCCAGCCGCCTCCCCTGCTGCGCTCAGCTGCCCGGCTCGGCCCCCTCACCCTCACCTGCCTGGCCGCTGGTGGGCTCCGCGTCGACGGGGCGGCTACTGGGAGTGGCCGCGCCTCTCGCCCGACCACTGGTGGCGGGAACGTGGGCGGGCTCCCCAACTGCCGCGACGCTGGAACGATCTTAACCAATACATTTTTATGTTTGTTTATTAGTCCTATGTGTAGAATTTCTCCTTATTTTCGGTTCAGTGTTTTAGTGTTCACTGTTTTTAGAATAGTGTAATTTTAATTTTGCTAACAATTTGAATGTAGGCCCCTCTTGATCTTGAGGCCCTAGGCGGAAGCCTAGTTATCCTATAGGAAAATCTGGCCCTGCCCATATGAAATAATTGCAGAGTTGATCAACAAGTTCATTTTCCTCTACATGAACCATTCACAAGACATTAAAAATTAAGATATCAGGGAAAGCCTTGAACAGAATGTTCTATCTTTGCTTTGCCTGTACATGAAGTATTTTATACACAAATAACATTTTCATTCATTGTTGTACAGCAATATATTACGCTCACTAATAAAATTCACTGTTGCCAAAAAAACCCAATTAGTGTATTCAGTAAATATACTACAAGTACTAAAAAATACAGCAGCAGACAGAAAGAGGAACAACTGATAAGAAAAACAGTGAACTGTGTGAGGAATATGCCTAAAACTATTAGGTAACAAATACGTTTCAAGTTATTAGGTAACAAATAATTTCAAGTTACAGCTTACTCCGCATTCTATGTTAAGAACCCTCTAAGAAGGAATACAATTTAAGTTATGCATAACGTAAACAAAGGCGGAGGGGGGAAATATCTAAACAATATATTTTCAAGAAAAAAAATAAAGGCAGCATTTCACATGCATAACCATAAATTCATGACATTTTCTTCCATATGGTGTTATGATGATTGTAGGCCTAGGTAGCTTTAAAATAGGTAGCTTCATATTCCTAGATTACAGGTTTATCAATGACTAGATATAACAAATGAACAGGACCCCCCATGCTCAGAGGATCTGAATGTCTTACTAATAAACAAAGAATTGGGAAGAATATTATTATCAGAGATGCTTTAATTTGGAATCCTTCACTGATTAGCAATTTGGACGGGAGGTCTAAAGAAACCTTGTAAACTCTATGATTCTATGAAAAGATAGATCATTAATATGACCAAATAAGACTATACTATACAGAGCCGAGTTGGCACAGTGGTTAGAGTGCAGTACTGCAGCCACTTCAGCGGACTGTTAGCTGCAGTTCAGTGATTCTAATCTCACCAGCTCAAGGTTGACTCAGCCTTCCATCCTTCCGAGGTGGGTAAAATGAGGACCCAAACTGTGGGGGCAATATGCTGACTCTGTAAACTGCTTAGAGTGGGTTGAAAGCCCTATGAAGCGGTATATAAGTCTAACTGCTATTGCTATTGCTACTTATATTTTTGTCTAAGCTGCTTAATCAACCCCTCCTAAAATCTATGAGCATTACTTAAATTTATTTACTCAGGAAACGAAATACGCTATAGTCTATTCTTGAAAATGTTCCTACTTACCTGCATTATTTAGAAGCAGTTATCAATTATTTTATATAACAACTTCATCATTATTTAGAAGCAATTACCAACTATTTTATATAACAACTTCATCCCAACACATCTAATACCACCCCAAGGGACTGCAACTTAACAATGCAAATAAATTGGTTTGCAGAGAGAGGGCTGAAAATTATAATTCCTGCCCTTCTCCAAACTCCTAAGGAAATTTAGACAACCCAATTGATTGCAATGGAAGGGGAAATTGCTTTTGTAAAAGCTAAAAATCATAGGAGAAAAATGTTTTAATTCTTTCTCCTTACCATCTTTCTGTACTGCCACTAGCACAATTTCTTAGAAGTTGAAGTCTTGTTTTTAAATGCTTCAAAGTCTGAGAAGAGAACTTTGTATTGCTCTGTCATAAATGAAGTTGTCACAGAAATTAAAACAGGCTCTTATTTCCAACTCAGTCTATGTGTATCTCTCAGTTTTGCCACAAATGTCCTATTAATTTTTCTTTTTCCTAGTGTCTGATATATATATATTACACTTTGTCTGCATGTGTTCTAAACTATAAACCACTCAACATACATGTGCACTGAAATTATTTTTCACATGAGCCCAAGACTTAAATGAACATGTTAAGAATTGTAAAAGGTTTGGGAATTCAAGAGGGGAAAATATAGTTTCACACATTCTTGCTAATGTTGAATAGTTTTATCAGCTGGAAATACTATTGGGAAGAGTCTGCAACTTCTTCTTCCTATTTTTATACATGTCTTATATTCAGTAAACATAGAACTGCAAGTCAGATCATCTTGCTTTATACAATTTGTATCATTCTCAGAAAATATTCAGACCTGAAGTATCTTTAAATTTTTTAAGTGAAACAATCTCTATGAAGACAAGTATAATTGAACCAAAAGACAAAATAACGAGATAAATGACTTTTAATGGAATTCAAAGTTAGATAGTACTTTATTGAGACTAATTTATCATAAAATATATGAAGGGTTTAGGTTATAGTACTTGAAGTAAACGTTTAACTCAGCATCCAGAACTTCAAACAATTGATATAAGAAAGGAGAAAACAAATGGATGTGATTATAATCTATAAATTAGACATTACTACAGGAAGGAAATCCCAGAGATAAAAACAGGAAAGAAACAAAGGTTGGGAAAAGAAAAACAGATCAAGGAAGGAAGTGATGTGAAACAGAGGAGCAGTTGAACAAAACAAATAGTGAATGAAATTGCTGAATAATTGTTCTTAATGCAAACATTTCATAATCAGTCCTTCATATTTACAATTCCCATTTAACATTTGTGATATTGTACATGAGTTAGGCTCAAACAGAGATATTTCCATATTCAATTTTTGAAAAAAAAAAGAATATACAGGTAAAAATGATATACACATACAGGTGAAACTCGAAAAATTAGAATATAGTGCAAAAGTTCATTTATTTCAGTCATACAACTTAAAAGGTGAAACTAATATATGAGATAAGACTCATTACATGCAAAGCAAGACAGTTCAAGCTGTGATTTGTCATAATTGTGATGATTATGGCTTACAACTCATGAAAACCCCAAATCCACAATCTCAGAAAATTAGAATATTACATGCAATCAATAAAACAAAACAATAAGTATAAGCATGCATATGTACTCAGTACTTGGTTTGGGCCCCTTTTTCAGCAATTACTGCCTCAATGTGGCGTGGCATGGAAGCTATCAGCCTGTGGCACTGCTGAGGTGGTATGGAAGACCAGGATGCTTCAATAGCGGCCTTCAGCTCTTCTGCATTGTTTGGTCTCATGTCTCTCATCTTTCTCTTGGCAATGCCCCATAGTTTCTCTATGGGGTTCAGGTCAGGCGAGTTTGCTGGCCAATCAAGCACAGTAATCCCACGGTCATTGAAGCAGGTTTTGGTGCTTTTGGCAGTGTGGGCAGGTGCCAAGTCCTGCTGGAAAATGAAGTCAGCATCCCCATAAAGCTCATCTGCGGAAGGAAGCATGAAGTGCTCCAAAATCTCCTGGTAGACAGCTGCGTTGACCCTGGTCTTAATGAAGTACAGTGGACCAACACCAGCAGATGACATGGCTCCCCAAATCAACACAGACTGTGGAAACTTCACGCTGGATTTCAAGCATCTTGCAATGTGTGCCTCTCCGTTCTTCCTCCATACTCTGGGTCCTTGGTTTCCAAATGAGATGCAAAAGTTGCTCTCATCAGAAAAGAGGACTTTGGACCACAGAGCAACAGACCAGGTCTGTTTTTCTTTAGCCCAGGTAAGAGGCTTCTGACGTTGTTTGTTGTTCAGGAGAGGCTTGACAAGAGGAGTACGACATTTGAAGCCCATGTCCAGGATCTGTCTGTGTGTGGTGGCTCTTGATGCACTGACTCCAGCCTCAGTCCACTCCTTGTGAAAGTCCCCAACACTTTTGAATGGCCTTTTCCTGACAATCCTCTCCAAGCTACGGTCATCCGTAAGAGCCGAGGTGGCGCAGTGGTTAAATGCAGCACTGCAGGCTACTGCTAGATCAGCAGTTCAGCGGTTCAAATCTCACCGGCTCAGGGTTGACTCAGCCTTCCATCCTTCCGAGGTGGGTAAAATGAGGACCCAGATTGTTGGGGGCAATATGCTGACTCTCTGTAAACCGCTTAGAGAGGGCTGAAAGCCCTATGAAGCGGTATATAAGTCTATTGCTATTGCTATTGCTATCCCTGCTGCTTGTGCACCTTTTTCTTCCACACTTTTCCCTTCCGCATAACTTTCTATTAATGTGCTTTGGTACAGCACTTTGCGAACATCCAACTTCTTTTGCAACTACCTTTTGAGGCTTTCCCTCCTTATGGAGGGTGTCAATGATGGTTTTCTGCACAACTGTCAGGTCAGCAGTCTTTCCCATGATTGTGATTCCTACTGAACCAGACTGAGAGACCATTTAAAGGCTCAGGAACCCTTTGCAGGTATTATGGCTTAATTAGCTGATTAGAGTTGGGAACTTTGAGCCTAGAATATTGCATCTTTTCACAATATTCTAATTTTCTGAGATTGTGGATTTGGGGTTTTCATGAGCTGTAAACTATAATCATCAAAATTATGACAAATCACGGCTTGAACTATCTTGCTTTGCATGTAATGAGTCTATCTCACATACTAGTTTCACCTTTTAAGTTGCATTGCTGAAATAAATGAACTTTTGCACGACATTCTAATTTTTCAAGTTTCACCTGTAATCTGTACTCTTACATTTTAATTTAACCATCTTTTTTTCTTTTATGCCTTCTTACTCAAGTTCCAGTAACAAGTACAGTTGAAAGAAAAGTGCTGGATTTAGGAAGGAGTTGATTATCCTTTGTCACACATTGCTTTTGTTCTACGATTAACACAATTTTCACCTTCAAAATGATTGAAGCATATTTAAATCCATGCCTGCCCAATCACACAGAGTGTTGCTATAAAGGAAACATATTAAGATTCTAATAGGTAATGGCTAACAAGATTGGGAGGGAAATGTTTTTTTCTAATTTCCGCTTAATTAAGAATTTGGGTTTAGTGCTGAAGATCTAATTGATGGATTCCACTGTTGTTGAATGAACTCAAAGTCATTCCATGTATCTTGTTTTCCTGTCTTTGCAGACTTTACCAAATATGTTCTTGTGCTTCTGAACTTTCCATTTTTATGCTGTCCATTACAGGAACAAGTAAAAGTGCAGCAATAATTTGTAGGACCGTGTCACTTGAATTGCAGATAAAAGATTCTATTATAGAATCTTCTCTGCAGTAAAACAGCTCTATCTAAAAAATTACCTCCTGAACAGAATAGAAATCTCTGTAAGAATTCTTATAGCTGACACATAATTTAAGATGCTCTAACAAGAGTTTAAACATCCAATAACCAACTTGCATTGTGAAGTAGTCTCAGGAAGAGACAGGTAGTCCTTCGTGACCCGACAAAAGCGCGAACGTCAAAAGCGCGCCGACAAAACCGCGGCGCTAAAACCGCGATGTCAAAAGCGCGCCGACAACAGCGCACCGACAGAAGCGCGATTTAAGTTAAGGTAAGGTTTAGGGTTAGGTTTAGGGTTAGGTTACAGCGCGCTTCTGTCGGCGCGCTGTTGTCGGCGCGCTTCAGCACTCATTCGTCGGCGCGGTTTTGTCACCGCGGTTTAGTCAGGCGCGCTTTTGTCGTTCGCGCATTTGTGGTGGAACCGTAGTCCTTGACTTACAATCGTATGCTTAGCAACTATTCAAAGTTATGACCTACTTGAAAAAAAGGGCTTGCGGTCTAAATTTCTTATAATTAGGCATCTCCGCAGTCACATGACCACAGTTCGGGTACTCATCAACACAACCATATTTCTGATCATGTGACTACACGATCAGTAATATGGTTTTACAAAGTTTTGCTGAAAACTGGCACTTATAACTTGTGACATGGTGAACAATGGCTTTACTTAATGACAGCAGTGTTCACTTAACAACTGTAGCAAAAATCATGGTAAAATCAGATCAGTTATGTGACCAATTCATTTTACATCCATTACAACTTTCGATCATATTGGGCAAGCTCCATTACAGTTACCTGTATATATCCCTGTCCGGAGGGCTATCTGTATATATCCCTGCCAATGTGGTCCTGAAATTATCTGGATTTCAACCCTAGCTTTATCTTGGATCAATGTGTGATCTACAGAAGTTTATACAATACTTTTAAGCTGTTTAGTTAGCCCTACATCCCTAACTACAAAAAGGCCATTTCAAGCAACACATTTGATTCTATGTCGGAAAAACTATTTTTTCCAGCTCCATTTCTTTCAATTACTATGATCGATTAAATTTGTTTGCTCTTTAATCAGAGTGCCTTTTCTTCAATTTGCTAGCTTTAAACCAAAGCAAGTTGCAAATTGCTGTTGTATTCTGTATTTAGAGGTTCTTATTTAAAAAAGAAAACCAGAAAGAAAAGACACCAACCACTATAATTATGTAGATCTTAAGAATTCGAAAGCAACAATTCAGTGCCCCAGAATAGTATCAAATACTTAAAAGCCACAAACAACTAACTCATTCTTAAAAGCCTCCAAAAAGGGTGGGTGGAGGCAACCACTACAAATCTGATTTCTACTCTCAAATGTATTCTACTAGTCATTAAGGTTCTTTTAATTTTGTAATTACTGTATCTGTTTAGCCTTCCAAAGATTTCAAGAATGATCTGATGTTCTTTCTTTTATAGGATATGTTTTGCATGATTATGGCCATTTTCGTTGCCTTCTCTCCACTATCTCTAGCTACTTTTAACATGAATCATTCATTAAGCATCTATCAGGCGCTGCTGAAAACTAGTATAATCAGATAATTTTCATAGCACAAGTTGCCTATACATTTTTTTTACCAAACATTCAGCTGTGACCTAAGTTTCTATACTCATGTGAATTGTTTTCTCACCAACAGGTAAGAATCATTCTTATCAACAGAATTCTGAATATTCTTAGACAAATACTTTCATGCTTTATTTATTCTATCTTTCATACTTCCTGCCAACAAATTTAAAATAGTTTATAATGTTTACCATTTGCAATTACAACAGTAGTAGCTCTTACATGATACAAATTACAAAATACCTGACAATGGGTTTCTGTCACACTAGGTAAGTAGTTAAAACAAGAACATACATGTTATTCTCAATGAACGCTTGTGAATAGTCACTATTTAAAAACAGGTCTATCTGAATATTTATTTATCTCTGATCTAACTTATTTACATCCGCATTTCCTAACTATTCTTGGATAACACTTCATGCATCTTATAAAATGAAAGTTATGTGTTCACAAAATCATATGCCATTATGAAAATATCAATACTGAAAGTGTCACTTACTTTACTTTCTATGCTGAAACATAATTACCTCTCTAGAAATGATTTCCTAAAATATCCAGAAACTATCCCTTTCCTTCTATGACTTAAGACATCTCCTAGCTACAGTACCGACCCAACAAAGGACCAGCCAGATGACAGGCTGGCATTATTAATATACATTTGAAGTACTGTATATGTTGTGATGCAAATTACTAGTGAAGTATTTTTGCAATCTAATGAAATAGAATTGACTGTCTATAACATTTGGCATAAAGAGAGCCCTGTATTTTTAATTATACTACCATTCTTACAAACAAAAGCTCCAAATTTAAACTAATTCTGCTTTCTGTTGCAGTATTTTTCTCTCCCCTGCCTTTCCCCAGAGGAAAAGCAAAGGAACTTTTAAAATTACTTTGACATTTATCCTCATCCACTTCCCCTTCACTAGTGAATCTAGAACCCATTTACAGTATATTGGTGTAAAGTTTACCCAATCCTTCATCAATGATTTATACAATACGTCTTATTACTGATTTATACGGTAATATAAAACAAAGAATGTTGAACTAGACACAATTAAGGAATCTCACTTTTCAATGTTTACATAGTTATTAATTGGAGACACAATTCACCTAGATGTTTTTTGATGTGCTAGTTTTTTAAAATTACAACAGAATAACAATCAAAATACTAAATCCTATCTGTAATTTAAAGTGCCATAGTCCAAGATAATTAATTGTACAACCAGATGATAGATAGATCTCTATACCGCAAAAGCAGAAGTAATACACATTCTGGAGATTTGGGAGTTAGTATGTTTTGAAATAATTTCACCCTTTCCTTCGAAGAATGAAACTGCACGTACTACAAATCTACTACCCTATCATGCTTAAATTGTGTCCTTTTTTTTTTTCTCTGAAAAGAAAATTCCTTCCTTCCTTCCTTCCCTCCCTCCCTCCCTCCTTCCTTCCTTCTTTCCACATATAATTTTCTTAAGAAATAATCTGATGCACGGCTATTTCGGAGTAAATTGGTTCGACCGGAAGGAGAATTAACCTCGCAAAGAAAACAAACCACGCAGGTCTGTTCTAGTAAGTTTCCCATAGTGAAAAAAATAAATAAATGCCCATCTTCCATGATCGAGAATGCCTACTAAGTTAGCTCCTCCTTGTTTTCATTCCGCTGCCAGGAAAGGCTACCTGTGGGATCTGCTGCCAAGGACAAACAGCCCTACAAAAATCCACTTCTTCATACAGCTCTGCCAATCAGCCAAAACACAACTTCACAGGTTTCCGCCACACAACCTTATATGTTTTGTTTGGGGTTTTTTTGCATTGGGGGTAAGGGAGAGTTGCCCCAAAGTTGCACGCTTGCTGCAAAGAAACTTAAGCTGGGCTTCCTCCAAGCGGGCACCATGTACAAAAAAATCCACACGTTAAGAGGGAACGGAGCTGAAATTTATTCTACCTACCTACCCACCTACCCTACCTACCCTACCTACCCACCTACCCTACCTACCCAACCTACCCACCCACCCTACCCACCCACCCACCCACCCTACCCACCCACCCACCTACCCTACCAACCCACCTACCCTACCAACCCTACCTACCTACCCACCCACCCTACCCTACCTACCCACCCACCCTACCCTACCCTACCCACCCACCCTACCCTACCCTACCTACCCACCCTACCACCCACCCACCCACCCTACCTACCTACCTACCTACCCTACCGACCTACCTACCCACCCACACCCACACCCACGGACACACACACACACACACACACACACAGACTCCCGGACAGAAGGGACTTAACCTTAGCACACACGCGCGCGCCCCGCCCTTCCCTTTCTTCCCGGGCAACTCACGTGCTCGCCGGTTCTCATCCCAGCCGGAGGGACCCGCCGCCACTCACCTTGGCTCCCGCGCTCCACGCTGCCACTCTCACTTCGTTGCGTTTGCCGGTCGTGGGCACCAGCGCAGCCTTGGCTTTTGCTGTTCTCATTGGCCGGCTGGTCTAAACGCTCCGGCTGCTGGGCACCGGGGGCCTCGTGGCCGCCGCCGCCGCCAGCGGGCGCCTCCACCGGCACTACTGTAAAGTTGGTGGGCATGGCAGCAAATCTTCCCCCCTCCGGAGCGCTAAGTCCGCTTGGGCAGAGCCACAACCCGCCGCCTGCCCCCTCCCGGGTCGTTGTGGCAAGGAAGAGCGGCGAGGGCGGCTCTTTCTTCCCCTTTTCTCCGCCTCTCCTTCCCCGCCCCTAAGAGCGGCTGCCCGGGCAACAAACCTTGTTTTTACCGCCCTCTTTTTTTTTGCTTATCAGCCAGGCCAGTGTTTCTCAACCTTGGCAACTTGAAGATGTCCGGACTTCAACTCCCAGAATTCCCCAGCCAGCGAATGCTGGCTGGGGAATTCTGGGAGTTGAAGTCCGGACATCTTCAAGTTGCCAAGGTTGAGAAACACTGAGCCAGGCAATAGAGGCGCCTCGCACGAAAAGGGGCCGTTTTCTCCAAAATGAAAAGGCGGGAAAGGATCGAAGCGCCTTTTTCCTCTTCGTATTGGTTTACTGGCAACGCCTGTGCCTCTTTTCTTTCAATCTGCTGTGTTGGCCTCTAACAACACTTCTGAGAAACGCAGGCGTCCTCGATATTCCTTTCTGTGTGCCCCTGATTTGGCACACAAGCCTTTGTGGGAAGTTATCATCCAGCCCTCTCCCAGAAAAATGAAATATCCTAGGAAATATTGAAAAGGCAGAATATTTCTCTGGATGTGAAAAGAAACATGTTTTAAAAGACAGAAGAGTTGCCTGTAGCTTTCTGCCCATCCCCAGCTAATGGGCCATTAAGATGGCCAGGCTAGCCCACTTTACATAATAAAGACTTCTCCTCACTGCAGCTGTAGGGGGAAGGGATATTACTCAACTGACCACAAGGCATCTGAGAACTCATCACAGCCTAGAGAGTTGCCCCTGCATGGCACCATGGGAGTCTGACAACCAGTCAGAATACATTTCTTACACAGGGACAGGAAACAGAGAGGTGGGACTAAACAGGTTATAAAAAGCCTAGCAAGCCCCTCCCTCGGCCCTTCTCTTCTTCTCCACCAACATTGAAGCATGTGATCACCTTTTCTGTTCAGGACTCAAGCCATGTGGCCCTGTCCAACAATAAACCATCTTTCCAAGCAGCCTCCATGTCTCCAGTGTCTTTTTCCCCACTTGGAGCTGAACCCAAAAGGACATTTCTTTCAACACCTTAAAGCACTTGGTTTGAGGGAGTTTCAAAGTGTTTGTCCTAAATGTAATGGTTCAACTCTCTAATTTGCAAAGGAGTCAACATTGTGCATCTCCCTCCAAGCAGGGCTCTCCAAAATGTTTAAAAATCTGGCTCCAAATTGTTGGAAGTGTAAAAAAAACACCAGGCACTTTTTATCATACGTGGGGCTCTCCAAAATGTTTAAAAATCTGGCCCCAAATTGTTGGAAGTGTAAAAAAAAACACCAGGCACTTTTTATCATACGTGGGGCTCTCCAAAATGTTTAAAAATCTGGCTCCAAATTGTTGGAAGTGTAAAAAAAAACACCAGGCACTTTTTATCATACGTGGGGCTCTCCAAAATGTTTAAAAATCTGGCTCCAAATTGTTGGAAGTGTAAAAAAAAAACACCAGGCACTTTTTATCATACGTGGGGCTCTCCAAAATGTTTAAAAATCTGGCCCCAAATTGTTGGAAGTGTAAAAAAAACACCAGGCACTTTTTATCATATGTGGGGCTCTCCAAAATGTTTAAAAATCTGGCCACAAATTGTTGGAAGTGTAAAAAAAACACTAGGCACTTTTTATCATATGTGGTGGCCGTGTAATGAGGCAAAAAAATATTGGGAAATGATTCAATCATGGTTAGAACAAATGGTGGGAGACCAAATCTTGTTTAAACCTGGAATTTTCCCCCTAGGTATAATACCGGAGGGGTTTAAGAAAAATACACTTTATTTAATTATTCATGTACTAACTGCGGCGCGCATAACCTATGCACAATATTGGAAAAAAGAAAATACAGCATCAGAACTAGATATAATCAGAAAAGTGTTGGCCTATGCGGAAGCAGATAGGCTCACTCTTGAACTTAAAAATAAAGGGGAATCAGAATATTTTGAAGTCTGGAATAGATTTTATGACCGGTATAAGACAAGGTGACAAGACTGGAATAAACTGTATATATTGTGATTGGACAGAAGGATTGATACTGTATTAAGTAGGCTAATTGTCAATAGTTGTGATTAGCTGTATATATAATGTGAATGTATAGTCACTCCGACTTCGCGGTACTGCATTGTTTTAAATGTAAAAATAATAAAAATATATGGAAAAAAAACCACATTGTGCATCTAGGTTTGTGCCTATCTCCCACAAAATAGTCAGTTGCCCTATAACTACATACAGTACGTGGTTTAGGAGATAACTTGTATTCATTCATACAAAGCTAATGATCATGAATTTAAAAACATCAAGTCACCGGATTTTTGAATGGAGAGCATATAAACCATTTGATCTGGTACTTAATTTTATCTCTTCATGGGGAGGAAATAAACTGGGGTTTTTGTATGTACTATCAGGCAAAAATCCACATAACCATTCCTGGTGCCAGATGAATGAAAAGTGGCTAATTTCTATTTGCTCACACACTGTGCCCTTTAAGCAGGAAGTACACTCAGCATCTCTTGTCGATCACTTTGCACTCAATCAAGCTGCTGTTGTATTTCCCTATAAGCATCACTGGTTCCATGTAAACTCAGAAACCAGGGCAATCATTTTTCAACTCACTTTCACCCCTCCCTCCCATGTAGTTGAGTGCATGAAGGCAGATTGAGCTATCAATGAAAGCCTCTTGTCCATGTTGGTTCCCAGTCATGGATTGTGATGGTTGGTTGGTCACCATCTATCAAACGGTTCCACCACAAAACCGCGCTCGACTAAACCGCGTCCGACTAAACCACGTCGCTGATGTCATCAACAGGGCGACAACAGCGCGGAGACAGAAGCACGCTGTAAACCCTAAACCTAAAATTAACCCCTAAACCTAACCCCCCTAAACCTAATCCTAAACCTAACCCTAAACCTAACCCTTAACCTAACCCTAAACCTAACCCTAAACCTAACCCTTAACCTAACCCTAAACCTAACCCTAACCCTTAACCTAACCCTAACCCTTAACCTAACCCTAAACCTAACCCTAAACCTAACCCTTACCTTAAGTTGAATCGGCTTGCTTTCAAAGCGCTATTTAAAGCGCCCTTCTTTCTCCGCGCTGGCTGTTGTCGCCCTGTTGATGACGTCAGCAACGTAGTTTAATCGGGCGCGGTTTAGCCGAGCGCGGTTTTGACGGGTCACGCTATCAAACCACGAGTAATGTCATTACCACCTTTATGTTGTACTGCAATATTGCACTCCTGCTCATGCTAAAAAGCTATATGAACCTTCACCTACCAGTAATCTGAGCCAATCCTTTAAATTCCCAGGAATGATTTCCATCGTGGCAACACATGTCCCATGCAAATACCCAACGACAAATTTCAGGATATGCCTTAGTCTGACTAAGACATATCTTGAAACTTGCCATTGGATATTTTCATGGGGCATTTGTCACACAATGGAAACATGGAGGAGAGGCTAAATGGTAATGTTGAGCAGATAATAGCCCTTGATATTGTGATCTTTGTGGCATGCTTCAATCCTGTGTCCTGCATGCCACAGCGTGAAGTGCCTTCAAAGGGACAATCTTGCTCAACAACCCCAGCATCAGAGGCAGGGGTGGGTTTCAACCGGTTCGCGGCGGTCCCCGCGAACCGGTTGGTCGGAGAACCCAGAAGTAAGTAACTTCCGGGAACGGCGAAGGGCCCACCCGCCCGCCCATGTTCCTTACCCGGTTTTGACTAGTTCTGCGCTTCCACGTATGCGCAGGATGCATACTGTGCCTGCGCGATCCTCCAGGAGCAGCTGGAGCATTGCACAGACGCTAGTACGCATGCGTGCGCTGCGCACGTGCACGAGGACGAACCGGTTGGAACGGGGTGAGAAACCCACCCCTGATCAGAGGCCTGAGAGTCTTTAGCCTCCAGGTGTCTTGACTTTATGGTAGGAAAGAGATGAATCCCAGTTGAACAAGATATCCCTTTGAAGGCACTTCATGCTGAGGCATGCAGGGCACAGGATTGAAGCATGCCACAAAGAATCACACTGTCAAGTGCTATATCTATTCAACACTGCCATTTCCTTTACAGGGTGTTGTCCCACAGTTGTCATCACTGACAGAGAAATGGGCTGCTCAGCAGCCAGCATAGTTACAATAGTAGGCTCCTTTCCACTTCTGCTTTTATTGTAGACAGAAGAATGCAGGTCATCTTACCACTTCTTACTGGGTTTTCTCCCTGCAGGCAGATTCGGCTACACCACCATCACAGCCTACAGAAACTTAGACATGCATGATAGGAGCCAGTCACCAAGGCTCTGCTCTTACTCATAGGCCCGAGTACGCCACTTGTGCACCTAGTCATATATCAAACATTGCGTTGATCCAGATCTCAGCCACAGGCACAAGCTATCTTCTTGCGGTAGGTTACTGTGGCATGTTATCTCAGGATGAGGGGCAATATCTGTGTTATTATCTGTACATATTTAGGAACTTAATATATCGGCAAAGCGATTTGGGAAGTCAACAAACAACTTGGTAAGATGCCTGTAGTTCATCTACCTCCCATGTCCATCACAGCCGAGAGAGCCGAGGTGGCGCAGTGGTTAGATGCAGCACTGCAGGCTACTTCAGCTGACTGCAGTTCTGCAGTTCGGCTGTTCAAATCTCACCGGCTCAGGGTTGACTCAGCCTTCCATCCTTCCGAGGTGGGTAAAATGAGGACCCGGATTGTTGTTGGGGACAATATGCTGACTCTTAGAGAGGGCTGAAAGCCCTATGAAGCGGTATATAAGTCTAACGGCTATTGCTATCACCGTTGCACAAATAGGTATAGCTTATTGTTACTTATTCATGCCTCCATAGACTGGTGCACATGAATCTTAAAAGCCCCCTTGCTTTCTACTTGGCTTTCCAGATAATTCCTCTATCTATTGTTCTATCTCATAGACACATCTATCTCCACTTACCAAGACCTTCTCAACTACGCTGCCAGGTAGTATTTGGAGGAAGGGAAGTTGCCAAATTCAGATCCAGGATGATTCAAAAAGTTGGTGGACTTCAGAACCCCTTTTTATCACCAAAAGGCCTTGTTTGATTGATTTATAACAAGAGGTAGCTTCAGTTTTCTGTTCAGGACCTGCCTCCATTGTCTGCTTCAGGTGATATTTTTCCTTTAATTCTTATTCATTTGTTTCCTTCTTATTTATCTCTCCAAGTAATCTTTTTGATAATAATCCTGGCTTTTGTCCTCTCTGTTTTTTAGGCTGTGGCAGGTTCAGACTAGTCTCATATTATGATGTGTGGGCAGACAATGACTTCCACGTATCCACAGTAAGTGAACCAAGATGGTTAGAGAGGATATGGAGAGAAACTCCATAGAATAATGAATGAGGTGATAACAGTGTCAGAGATCAATATGAGATCAAATCCAATGCATTGAAAGGAAACTGAAGAGTTAAAACAGAAGCTGACGAAGTAGATTTATATGTACTACTAGGCAATGAAAACCCAGTGACGTGCGGTCAGCTTTAGCCCTGGTGAGGCACTTTTTAGACTTGTGGACTTCAACTCCCAGAATTCCACAGCCAGGCATGCTCAGTTCCGATTTAAAGCGACAGCATTTTCCCCCCTTGCAAAATAAGTTTTCCCATTCTTTTTCTTCTCCCTCCCCCTCCTTCCTCCCTCTCTCCCTCCCTCCCCCCTCTCTCAAACAGACACACGCACACAGAGAACTTCAATCCCTCTCTCATTCACTCACTCTCAAACACAAACACAGAAGTTGGATTGGATATATTTTCCAAAGGCTTGAAAGCAGCTCCTCTGCCATACCCCCCCTTCCCCTGCTGCCTTCCGATCAAACTTTTTGAATTCCTCCCCCCTCCCCACACGGACCTTTTCCAGCTGTTTCAGAGACGATTTCAACTCTGCTTCTCCCTGCCCTGCCCTCCCCTCTTGAAAAGCCAGAGCTCTGTCAGACTGAGCTAGTTGCTCCCAGAGAACTCTAAAAAGCCTCTAAAAATGCCCTCTACAGGAGGCGAGAGAATACGTGCCTCATTTGCATAAGGAATTCTTTGCTTGTTAACCCTTGCTTAACTCTTAAAAGGCGAAAAATTCCTTATGCAAAAGAGGCCCCTAGTTCTCTGGCCTCCTCCTAGATAATACTGAGAGCAGACACCAAGCCACTGAGACTTGAAATCTGGTAGCAACTACCCTGGCTTTAATTATTTTAAGAAAATTATTTAAAATCCTTTCCTTTCTCTGAGGAGACTGGTGAGGCCCCGCCTCCCTTGCCTCTAGTGACGGCACGTCCCTGATGAAAACTTATATGAGTATAGCATGTGAACCAAATGAAATAACCATGATGTAGAATTACCAAAGTACAAATATTACTTAAAAAAAAAATTAGATTATCTTGTCTAATTTTCAGTGACACAATTTCTAACAAAATTAAGAGCTCAGAAATGTTCTGACATACAGAAATATGAGTAGGAGAAGAATAAGCAGCAAAAGCCATTAATAAGCCTGACCTTTAAACATAAGATAGCAGCGTTTTCTAAAACTAGCTTGGCTGGTGAAATCTTTTGAAGTGCTCTATGTGAAGGTGATGATACCAGCAACAGTTCTTTCATTCCTGATTTGCCACTATGGAATCTGGGTACACTATTTTGTGTTTGAAAGATAGCAGCCCTGTTTATATATAGGACATGTGCCTTTGTTTAAAATAGTTAAAATACTGCATAATTCTTAACTTGGAGTTTATAAATATAATAGATTTACTGTCTAAATTATTATAATAAAATAATTTCAGTATAAAAACTTCATAAAGCCGCATAAAATATATTAAAAGCATGAATGGATCTTGTTAATTAAGAGATTAATCGAGAAACAAAACAAACTTTGCTGGATCAAAGAGAAAATTTGTACTGGGAAAATCTATCCAGAGAAACATTGATGTAAATACATCACGAAAAAGACTTTATATTTAGAGAAACATATATAATAATGACTAAATATGCTACTTGGGTGGGGGGAAACGAGGGGCTTTTTTTGCAACACAATATTTAATGGAAACAATATTGAATACATGCCACCATGCAATGTTTTAATTCTCTGCATTATTGGGACATAAGAAATAAGGCACTGTTTTAAAGGACAGAATAGCTGCCTGTAGCTTCCTGCCCATCCCCACTTTGTTAATGGGCCATTAAGAAGGCCAAGCTAGTCCACTTTACATAATAAAGACTTCTCCACTTCAGCTGCAGGAAAACATGATAATATGGGCCCCAACTGACCACATGGCGTCTGAGAACTCAACCAAACCCGGATTCAAAACGCAGCCTAGAGAGTTGCCCCTGCATGGCCCTATGGGAGTCTGACAACCAATCAGAATACATTTCTTACACAGGAACAGGAAACAGAGAGGTGGGACTGAACAGGTTATAAAAAGCCTAACAAGCCCCTCCCTCAGCCCTTCTCTTCTTCTCCACCAACATTGAAGCATGTGATCACCTTTTCTGTTCAGGGCTCAAGCCATGTGTTCCTGTCCAACAATAAACCATCTTTCCAAGCAGCCTCCATGTCTCCAGTGTTTTTTTTCCCCACTTGGAGCCGAACCCAGAAGGACATTTCTTTCATCATTTTAATAATGCCTACTAAAAGCCCCAAACAAATCACAAGCAACCCCTCCCTGATCTTATTCATAAACAGCTTCATAGTTCTCCGTGGAGGAGCACTTCATCCCATTCTGTTAAGTGTACTTTTTACAAAGTAGTTGGAAGGCAAATGAAATAAAGGAACATAAGCAAATCACCTTGTAACTATTTGTCTGACACTTGCCACTATTTACACTTAAATATAACTTCTAAGGCTTTGTAAAGAACTGTGAAAAGTACATTAATCTGTGTAGCAAGCAATTGTATATAGAATGAATCAGTAAGAAATGTTTGCTTTTAATTTGATTTTGACTTATCTCCTAGAATAAATGTCGAGCGTGTTCTGAAATAAATTAGAATGGAATGTATTCATTTTTGAATACAATTCAGACATTTAAAGTTTATATACTGAGCAGAAGAGGAAGGCAAGGGTGAAATACAAAATACAGAACAGTCAGCTTTATTTTCACTTTTACTGTGAAGCCATATTCTAAATAAAGGGAGGATACAGGTTTCTCCAGCTTACGGTACATACCCCTTTTATATTTAAATGAATAATTTAGCTATCATTTCAACTGGCAGAACTATTTAATCTAAAGTTTTGATTACAAGACTACTGCTATTCCTGCTTCTTTCTTTACACAGTCCTTCTTTTTCTCCCAGATGCTCTTAGCAATAGCAGTTAGACTTATATACCGCTTCATAGGGCTTTCAGCCCTCTCTAAGCAGTTTACAAAGTCAGCGTATCGCCCCCACAGTCTGGGTCTGGGTCCTCATAATGAAATGATAATGGATACAGCATAATGATATATACATGTATTGACAATTTAGTAAAAGAAATTTGGATATGAATTGTAAATTGTGACCCACCTCGGAAGGATGGAAGGCTGAGTCAACCTTGAGCCGGTGAGATTAGAACCGCCGAACTGCAGATAACAGTCAGCTGAAGTGGCCTGCAGTACTGCACCCTAACCACTGCGCCACCTCGGCTCTTAGGTTGCTTCTGGACATGAGCCCTCGTATTATGTTTTTGTGTTTTATGTCTTGGTTTATACTTGCAGAATAGATTTAGTCTTTTAGTCTCAGCTTAGAATGGTCCAGGCAATAAGCAATTCAAGGACGATGAGAGGGCCCCATTTCTCTTTATTATGCTTATAAAGACAAACATTTTCGCCACCCTCTACTTCAAGAATTTAAAATACCTTAAGGCACATTTGACTTCCCATTAGTTTCCTGAAGAATACTTTTCCGGGATTTTCTATCCTTTTCACATTTGATTCTTCAATAATTGTTTTCATACTTTCCCTCCATCTAATAATAGCACAACTAAAGAAATCTGCATAGCTATCAGTGGTGGGTTCTGGATCCCAGTGTCATTGGTA
The DNA here is from genome assembly GCF_009769535.1 of Thamnophis elegans. Taxonomy (NCBI): domain Eukaryota; kingdom Metazoa; phylum Chordata; class Lepidosauria; order Squamata; family Natricidae; genus Thamnophis; species Thamnophis elegans. Next base: position 77,687,126 of record NC_045546.1, on the reverse strand, counting down.
CGGTGCAACGTCCATCACATGAACGCGCGGAGCGCACACATGCATACTTACCTGTTGTGGCCCAGCAGAAGCCGTTGGAGCTGCCACCAGACTCCGACCGCGAGGGGCCCTATGAGTCAGCCCTGGAGGATGTGGAGGACCCTGGACAGGGTTCCGACTCTGAGCAGGGCACAGAGAGACTGGTTGGCCACCAGGTGGCGCCTGCGCTTTGGACCAGTGGGGAGGAGACAAGGGAGAGTGATCCAGAAGCCAGCAGTGAGTTGTTCCTGGATGCACGCCATCGAAGAGCTACTCGCGTCAGGAGCAATTACGCAATTACAGGAGGTAATTGCGCTCAGCTGATGGTCATTAGGCTCCTCTCCAGACTATAAAAAAGACTGCTTATGACACCCCCTTCTTGCAGAAGTCAACACTTTGACTAAAGAGAACGTAACTATCTTGGCAGGCTGGATTGCTGCCAAGGTTTGTCTGAATTGCTGCCAAGGTTTGTCGGACTTGCTGCCAAGGTCCTTATCTGTTTGTTTTGCTTGGCTTTCAGCCACCGAGATTCTGGTCTTGCTAATTAAAATACATTCTAGTTAAACTTGTCTCGGCTTTTGTTACTGGACGGAGGAGGGGGTCAGAACACTTACCTTATGGGATGCCTCCACGACGCTCCAGCTGCTCGGCGGAGCGTCGCATGGGCACCATACGCTCCATGCACATGCGCAGAAGCCCCGAATAGCTCAAATACAGGTAAGGACGGCAGGTGGGTGGGCCCTCCAGAGCACCATACTGGAACCGTACCGGTCGTAACCCACCACTGATAGCTATATGCTCATTTTTTTGTTGCGTGGCACGACATAACCGTGAACGTCAAAAGCGCGCCGACAACAACGCGCCGGCAACAGCGCGCCGACAGAAGCACGATTTAACTTAAGATAAGGTTTAGGGTTAGGTTTAGGGTTAGGTTTAGGGTTAGGTTTAGGGTAGGTTTAGGGTAGGTTTAACGTTAGGTTTAGGGTTAGGTTTAGGGTTATTTTTAGGGTTATGTTACAGCGCGCTTCTGTCGGTGCGCTGTTGTCGTCGCGCTGTTGTCGCGCGGTTTTGACGGTGCGGTTTTGTCACCGCGCTTTAGTCACACGCGCTTTAGTCTACCGTGGTTTTGTGGTGGAACCTTTTTGTTGTTAATTTTAACTAGGAATACCTAATTTATACTGCAAAAATTGGGATGACCACTAGATGGTAGTATGTTACAGTTTTCTGGACATATGCCCATGCTGCTATCTTGTGGTCATTTGGATTCTTGCAGCACAGATATAGTAGCTCTATTCTAAGAACAAATTTATTCTTATTCTGCATTCTGCAGACTAAAGGCAAAATGATGCTATCCTCCAGCAGTACATATCCTTATAATTTATTTCTAACTGGTGCTTTTATGTTATTGTAATTCCCTTTTAGTGTACTTAAACATTACTATAGTAGTTATGTTGGGTTTTTAGGTTTCATCAAGCTTATATTAAGTCATGGTTACTATGTAATTTCTTCTATAATTAAATACTGCTGGTCTTACAATTTACAGTCTAACCTTTAATCACTACGCTAAAAGTCTTTGGATTATAATGATCAGCTTTCAGCTACATAACCCTATGTATGTTTCTTCTGAAATACATCCCAAGGAGTTGAATTGGACTTAACTCCTTGGTACGTGTATACAATTACAATCAACTCCTTAATTTTTCTCAAAGCCAGAATGGGAGTTAGAGTACAAGTATGGGAGAGCAGAATGTGCAAAAACATGATTAAATTGCACTGTATCTGGAACGTTATTAGAGAATGAATATTAGCTGCTAAAGAACAACAGTACGTAGTAATGCAATAAGGATTCCTGATTCTTCTGTAATAGCTTATTTAATAGGTGATGTTTATAACATGCTATCGCTATAATATTTCAGTATTACAGTACTTGCATTATTTAATGTGGTAATTGGTGAGCTATAGAAAATCTATAAGGATATGAAAGAGACTTCATGCCATTGTTATTCTGTAGAAATATTATATCTGAATTTTTGAAGCTAATTTATTAATGGCCATGTATGGAAGGGTAAAGTGTTATTAACAATTTGGATGATCATGATTGGAGGTCTTGAGCTGTAACCTACCTAGTTATCCCTCAATTATATAAAAACTTAATGCATGTCATAATTATTAAAGGGTAGTAAGATTTAGTAATAAAACAAAAAAGGATTACTAAGAATGTTTTCTCTAAGAAACCTGAAGTGCTAAGGCACTTTGAAGCTACAGAAAATGCTTCTAGAATCTAGATGTGTATTCTTCGCTCCCATTTGGTTTAAGAATGATTTGAGATTACTTTATAAAACGTTGTAGGAAAAGTGTTATGGACCTTGGACAAATTTCAGATAAGTCACGGTTTGGCTAGATATTTCAAACCAAAACTAAAAAGGACATGACTATTCTGTAGAAATATAGCATGTGAGTGCAAAAGAAAACCATAGTGCATGTGTTCCTGAATTTGAGCTTTTATTTTATTTCACGGGAATTTACACAACCCCATTCTCAGCTGTTTATATTCATGGCAACACCAGCTAATATTCTTCCATTACCCTTCTGAAAACATTTTAAAAAACCTAAATGCTTACTCACAATTCCTGATTAGGGTTTTCCTAGGAAGGAGGCAACAGCAAGCCGCTTCTGAAAAACTTTGCCAAGAGGCTAGTCCTCGTGGGAGTCAATACAGACTCAAAGGCACAAACACATACACATGCTGAGGGTATCTTGGGGCAAGGAATGAAATTAATGGTTGTCGTGAATCAAGGATGTGTGTGTAACCTGAGCTCTAATATAAGTTGCTTGGTTTGTACATGGCATCCTGTGCAAAATCAGATATTATAGCTTGTAATTCATGGTATATGGCTTTCAGGGGTGGGTTTCTCGCCCCGTTCCAACCGGTTCGGTTGGAACGGGGCCGGCGGCGTCCTCGTGCACGCACGCAGCGCACGCATGCATACTAGCGTCTGTGCGATGCTCCAGCTGCTCTTGGAGGATCGCGCAGGCGCTGTATGTGTCCTGCGCATGCGTGGAAGCGCAGAACTCGTCAAAACTGGGTAAGGAACGCGGGCGGGCGGGTGGGCCCTTCGCCGTTCCCGGAAGTTACTTACTTCCGGGTTCGCCGACCAACCGGTTCGCGGGGACTGCCGCGAACTGGTTGAAACCCACCCCTGATGGCTTTAGTGTGAACCAATTTACCATATAGTTTATTTCACAGGCCACGGTTAAACATGCCTGCCAGTATAGATATATATGAAATGATTCACAAAAGGAGTTGAATCCTTATTATTACTATTGTTTGCATTTATGAATACTGTAGACAGATGAGGCATGAAGGTATATGACCCAAGATATTTACAATCTAACTAGAAACAGGAAAATGCTTAGGTAAGCAAGGGAAGAGTATGTGCTTATTTCAATTTACAAGAGAGATAATGGACTCTATGCACTTGAGAGATAGTTGCCTTGAAAAGGGCAGCAACACAAGAAAGCTGAAGGAGAAATTGGATGGCAGAAGATTGTAGAAAGTGATAAAGGAGCAGAGAGAGGAGGAACAACAAGCTCTTGGAAGGCCTTGAAAGTAGGAAATGTAGTACTGTATTTTTATGCTTTCTGGCCATAAAGGATTGGTTCTTGAAACCGTTTTGAACAATGCAACAATCCATTTCAGTTATCCATAGAACAGAGCGCAGAGCAGAGCCTTGTCAGTCTATGGTAGTTAAAAATTAGGAAGAGTCTCATAGCACTTTTTCAGATTTATACATTTTATTAAAAGGTACAACGAGCTACAAACAAGTCCGGGCAGGTCCTTTGTGGGCGGCCAGTTCTAGCCACCTGCAAAGGACTTCCCCGTGCTTGCTTTGCTGAACAAGGGGCGACTGATGGTAGTTTGAGCAGCGCAGCCAGCACCTAGGAGGTAATAGGAGATCGGCCATGCCTCGTAAGCTCCTGCCGCCGTCCCCACCCCCACCCCCTATGCCCGTTCTAACCCTAACCAGGACAGAAAATCTGAGCTTCCGGAGCCTGTGACATTAGAAATCACTGCACGGCAGTTGGAAACTACTACACTAGAGGTGGGTTCCTACCAGTTCGCACCTATTCGGTAGAACCGGTTCGTCAAATCTACCGAACCGGTTAGAAGAGTTTCCACCAGCGGACCCGGAAAGCAGGCCACACCTACAGAAGAGGTTCCAAAATTTTTTGAAACCCACCACTGGTCCTTGGATATGATTTTTCCCTACTATCATGCTCATATTTATGAAACTCAGTGCCTCTGTGAAAGGTAAGGATGACTACTGCGTTTGTGGTGCAATCAGAACATTGTGTGTGTTGAAGTTGTTTTAACGCAAACCAAAGATGCCTTTTAAAAAACAAGTTTACATCATATTCTTATGCATGCCAGTGCTGTGCGTGAGGTAATTTAAGGTGGTTCTGACAAGTGTCATCGGCATCTTCACATCCGGTCACATGGGCGGCAAGCCACTCCCACAAAGGAGGCCACACCCACAGAGTAGGTTCGAACAATTTTTGAAACCCACCACTGTACTGCATGGTGTTTTCTTGCCACGTGCGCGGCCGCGCAGCCGCGCACCTTAGAGGGAACATTGATCATCATAATAACCTACAGTACAAACCTTGAATGCCACATGTACTTTTACTGGGAAGTGAAAAAATATTAGAAGGTGACAGTGGAGAAACCCATGTATTGTTATCAAATACATAGACAGGTGTTTGAAGGGACCAGTGTTTAAACCTGACTTAAAGTTTCAAGTTCAAGTTTAATTTTATTTATAGGCCGCCCAATCCCGGAGGACTCCGGGCGGTTTATTTAAAGAGAGGTTATCTTTTATAGCATGACAGTTAGTATTTTTGCGGAGGAGGAATGTGTATCACACAAAAGGAAACAAAAGGGGTCATCAAGTGGTATAGGCATATGTGTATATATACTCAGGTACAAATTTAAAAATTAGCTACAACCTAAAATAGAACTATATAACTTTCCCTTCTAATGGTTCTTTACTTTTAACTTACTGGATAGCCGACTCTCGCAATCTGCCTTTTTTAAGGAAGATGCAGACCACCACAGCTGTGTAGAAGGAGAGGTTTAATTATATGCTGTGTTCGGTTCAACAGACACAGCCTGTTATGTTAAACGGGAACAGACCTGTTCTCTTTTGCATCTGGGTTTGCAAGAAGGGAGTAATGAGTTTGATTGTGTTTATTAGCAAAATAATTCTGCAGGTGTTCAAATTTATATCTTCAAAGCTTCTTGCAGTAAGACTTACAATTAAAAGAGAGATATCGGGGTTGGACACTACAGCTCATTTAGCCTTGGCCTCCCCATCCCTGTTAAAATGTTTTTTTGCAGTTTAAATAGACATAGTCACCTTTTCTCTTTCAAAGGGCAATTGCAGTGAATCCTGTTTTTATATTTTTTCTATTCAAAATGGCTTGAAAATTTCTGGAAAAAATTAACAAAACCTGTAATGCTAGAAATATGTACGATGATCCTACTGCCAGTAAGGGATAAAGCCTCCTCCGGCATTCCTGATACTGTTATAGCATTTCATTGTAGAGCTTCTCTTCCTTCCCTGTTCTCACCACCGTGGAACTCAATAACTGTTCCTGGATATTCTGATTCTAAGATGCAACACAATAATTAAAATGTTCTGTTTAGAAACAAACTTTTATAGCTTGTTATGTGCTGTCCAGTGGTGGGTTTCAAGAATTGTTCGAACCTACTTTGTGGGTGTGGCCTCCTTTGTGGGAGTGGCTTGCCACCCATGTGACCGGATGGGAGTGGCTTGCCGCCCATGTGACCGGATATGAAGATGCCGACGACACTTGTCAGAACCACCTTAAATTACTTCACATACAGCACTGGCATGCATAAGAATATGATGTAAACTTGTTTTTTAAAAGGCATCTTTGGTTTGCGTTAAAACAACTTCAACACACGCAATGTTCTGATTGCACCACAAACGCAGTAGTCATCCTTACCTTCCACAGAGGCACTGAGTTTTATAAATATGAGCATGATAGTGTAGAATAATCATATCCAAGGAGCAGTGGTGGGTTTCAAAAATTTTTGGAACTTCTTCTGTAGGTGTGGCCTGCTTTCCGGGTCCACTGGTTGAACCTCTTCTAACCGGTTCGGTAGATTTGACAAACCGGTTCTACCGAATAGGTGCGAACTGGTAGGAACCCACCTCTGATGCTGTCACTACTGAAAAGGCCACTGCTATGTAAATGAATGCAAATAGTGATATCCTAAAACATTCAATAAGCTCAGAAGAGAATTTTCCTAAGGATCTCAGTTTCACTTTGCTATGATCATATTATTGGAGCATAATTGATAATTAAGTACCCTTAATTAAAAAAGCAAATAAACCCAAAGCATTGCCTAACCAGAGAATCTGAAGATTGCATAACTGTGCACACTATTCGGGCAACACTTAATAACCGTATCAGTATACAGCATTTGTCTTGGGCTATAAGAATAAGATGCAAAACTCCAAAGAGTGATTAAATAATAGCAAAGTGATTCAGAAAACTTTCACCCTGGATGATCGCAGCCTAGATTTGGCTGCCTGCTTTTCTCCTGGAATTTAAAATGAGGACTTTTGCTTGGAAACTTAATGGTACTATACAAAAGTAGAACAAAAAGGAAACTAAAATGTAATTTTTGCAAAGCTGTAATGCAACTTCCCAGATTATAAGTAATTTTGGCTCTTCTCCAGTATTTTTGGAGAGGAAATAAGTGTGGAAGGAGAATCTTTTGGGGGGGATGTGCGCTGGTGTTCTTTCTATAATTTTTATGCTACAGGATTTAAATGTTCCCATGGATAAGAAGTTGATATCAATGAAGCAAGCAAGGTATTTTTTTCATTTCTAGAATCCTTGTTAGGCTTCCATGCCTTTAAAAAAAATTGTTAGATTTATGTCCTGCCTTTCATTTGGGAGCTCAAGACAATGTAGGAAGTTATCACCCAGCCCTCTTCCAGAAAAATGAAATATCCTAGGAAATATTGAAAAGGCAGAATATTTCTCTCAATGGGAAAAGAAAGAAACATGTTTTAAAAGACTGAATAGCTGCCTGTAGCTTCCTGCCCATCCCCACTTTGTCAATGGGCCATTAAGAAGGCCGAGCTAGTCCACTTTACATAATAAAGACCTCTCCACTTCAGCTACAGGAAAGCATGATAATATTGGCCCCAACTGACCACATGGCATCTGAGAACTCAACCAAACCTGGATTCAAAACACAGCCTAGAGAGTTGCCCCTGCATGGCCCCATCTGACAACCAATCAGAATACATTTCTTACACAGGAACAGGAAACAGAGAAGTGGGACTGAACAGGTTATAAAAAGCCTAGCAAGCCCCTCCCTCAACCCTTCTCTTTTTCTCCACCAACATTGAAGCATGTGATCACCTTTTCTGTTCAGGGCTCAAGCCATGTGGTCCTGTCCACCAATAAACCATCTTTCCAAGCAGCCTCCATGTCTCCAGTGTCTTTTTCCCCACTTGGAGCCGAACCCAGAAGGACATTTCTTTCATCAACAATGCATATGACAGTGCTTTTTCCAATATTTCCCAACAACAACCATCTCAGGTAGATTGAGCTGAAGGAAAGTGATTGACTAAAAGTTTCTTAGAAAGCTTCTCCTCTGCCAGTGGATAGAACCTGGCTCTCTTGTGCCTGTCCGATATCTTAATCATTACACCTTACTGGCTCTTTAGCATGGGAAGCTAATGACTTATTAGGGTTAACATTCCTCCTCCATCTGTCCTATCTCTCTTCCCCTTATCCTGCCAATCTTATCTAAATAAAACTGAGCTAAATCTGATGTCCATGACAACTATTAAAGTCAGAAAAACTTTCTAATCCCTTGAGTCTAATACTTCCCTGCCCATGGCAGGACTAGTTTCCTTGGATATGTGAAACACTTGCCAAGATCTGATTTAAGAAGGCTGATTGGATTCACAGATATGTACTCCAGGCTGAAGTAATGTGCCAAAATTAGAGGTTTTTTCCTTGACCATTATACACCACTGCTAAGCTAGCGTATTAAGCAGATTAGATGTATTAAAAACAGTAAGCCCCTTTTTCATTCTCACTGGGTGAAATATTAGTGATGATCTCTTTGAAGTTAAAAAGTGATGCCACACATTACAGAATGACCAAGCCAATTATTACATACGTGGCAGGAAGTTATAGCATTCCTAGTCCTTTGATGTGCACCTGTATTTATATACAAATATATTGTTTCACTCATACTTTATACTAACAGGGGAAAAAAAACCTTACCTAAATATCATGTGTGATGCAAAATAGAGGTTTCTTATTTGTTTAGCATGGACTTCTGTAAATTACAATTCACATCAGGTAAGCGAATTAAGATCTGCAAATATTCAGAGGAGCAGTTTTGGGAAAGCTCGTGGAAGTTCCAAGAATGGTGCTGTGTTCAAAACTTCCATATTTTTTCAGTGCCTAAAAATGTTGTAGCTTCAATGTATCCCATTGTTTTTGGTTTCTGTATAAATGCGGCAAAGCATTATTTGATGACATTTTACTATTTTATAATCTGAATAGTTTTTAATCAATTATGTACCTGTCATGCGTTAGATTATACCCACTGGAGATTCTTTGCAACATTGATGTGCTCTAGAGTCCGTTTTAAGCATCTTGAAAAACATTATGATTCTCCAGTAGATTAAGCTCTAATTTGTAACCAACGTATGTGAAAGAAATCTCAAAATCATTATCGTTGCCCATTGAACATAAAGTCATCCCTTAGAGATAACTAGTTATTGCTCTACATGGGGCTGCCCTTGAAGAGTGTTCGAAGACTCCAGTTAGTCCAGAACGCAGCCGCGCGAGCGATTGTGGGTGCACCCAGGTACACCCACGTCACACCTATCCTCCGCGAGCTGCACTGGCTACCCATTAGTCTCCGAATCCGCGTCAAGGTGCTGGTCGTCACCTATAAAGCTCTACATGGCATCGGACCTGGGTACCTGAGAGACCGCCTCCTGCCGATTACCTCCCTCAGACCGATTAGATCTCACAGGTTAGGTCTCCTCCGGATTCCATCTGCCAGCCAATGTCGGCTGGCGACCCCCCGGGGGAGAGCCTTCTCTGTTGCAGCTCCAGCCCTCTGGAATGATCTCCCTGTCGAGATCTGGACCCTTACTACCCTCCTGGCCTTCCACAAAGCCACCAAGTCCTGGCTGCTCCAGCTGGCCGGGGGGCCAGTGAAATATCCAGCCCCACGGAAATTGTGAATGTTGTGGTTTTGTTTTTAAAGTGTTGTCTTTGTCTAGTTTTCCCCCTTTCCCTTGTCTATTGTGAGCCGCCCGGAGTCCTTCGGGAGTGGGCGGCATACAAGACAAATGAAATCAAAATCAAAAATCAAATCAAATCTGGGCACACAGCACAATGAAATGCTAGGAAAATGCTCCTACATTGCAAATTTTTTTACTGTTCTCTGCTGATGGAGAACATATATTTTTTTTATTTTTTAATACAGAAGAATTGTGTCCCAGGAAACCAAAGCCAAGAACGTTGCTCCAAACACAGGGAGTTAAAGTTAAGAGTGTGGGATTTGCTACAGAAACTGGTTTTATAGGTTTTATTGATGTTTTTCTCATGCAACATTACAAGCCCAGGACTTTTGACAGACAAACATTGGAAAACTTACAGAAAGTTTAGTAAACAGCAGCTGAATTTATAAGGAGCACAGATTAACAGTTAATCGTGGCCTTGGGTATAAAACTATGTTATACATAAATACAGAGAATTCAAAGCATATTTAATTCTTTATTTAGTAACAATATTGCTAATAGGTATTCTGACGGGTAACTAAGTGGGCAGGGAGACAGTATTGCTCAAACAATCCCTTTATTGGGATAACAGATAACCAGTAACTCACAAGTAACAGTAAAGGCAAACGGCAGCGCAAAAACAGAACCCCATTTGACAGCTCTTTATAAAGCAGCGGCTGTCAGGCGGCAACCAATCAGCAAGCCCCAATCTCCCGTTTTTGCTGCTGCAGAACAGCCAATCAGTGGTCTCTTGTACATGGCCACGTCTGCGAAACCCTGGATACAACACTCCTACAACGCTAGTAGAGGGCGCTCATTTGGGCGGGGCTTCTTCAGAGGACCCGAGGCAAGAGCAGAGTTGAAATCCTCTCTGAAACAGCTGGAAAAGGTACGTGTGGGTCGGAGGGAGGGGGAGGAATTCAAACTTCATCCTCCTGGTGCGGGGCTTTGGGCAAAGGCTGGAGGGAAGGACCCTGGCTCGCTTGTGCTCTCCCTCCCCAAGTGTAGTTTGATTGCAGGCAGAGCCACGTTGCCTTTTCAAACCTGTAATCAGTGAAGCTACGTGGGATCCTTCCGGGGTTGGAGGAAAGTATGTGTGCTCCAGTATGGCTCTTTGACTAGCTTCCTGCCTCCTCCTGTGGTCTCCTCACTGGTGCTCTCCCTCCAATCCAATTTTGTGTGTGTGTGTGTGTGTGTTTGTTTGAGAGAGAGTGAGTGAGAGTGGGAAGGGGGTAGGAGAGATAGTCCAATCCAACTTCTGTGTGTGTGTGTGTGTGTGTTTGAGAGAGGGGGAGGGAGGGAGGGAGGGAGAGAGAGAGGGAGGAAGGAGGGGAAGGGAGAAGAAAAAGAAAGAAGGAAACTTCTTTCGCAAAAGAGAAAAACAAATGCTATCACTTTAAATCAGAATTAAACATGCGTGGCTGTGGAATTCTGGGAGTTGAAGTCCACAAGTCTAAGAAATTTTGAAACCCACCACTGTGTCAATGCCTCATCAGCCATAAACCTCACCGCACGTCACTGGTTCCACCAGACCATTGCCTGCAGGGTGGAACGAGGCTACCTGAGCATGGCGGATGCCATGTTCGGATAAAAATATCTGGAATCAGGCAGATGTTAATTGCGGCCCATTATCTGAGACCAACAAGTCGGGGTAACCGTGCGTCTTCCCCGTTCCTACAATAGGAATGGCTTCCCCCACAACCATCACATTGAGGCTGAGGTGTTTTTCTGTCAGCCTTCTTTCTATTCCTATCCGCAGCTGCCTTTATGTGGCTCACCTCAGTGTCAGCTTCAGTCGAATCGTCACTGTCCCCTTTGTCGTCATCGTGCACAGCAACTAATCGGATAGTACTAGTGGAAGAAGGCAGGTACTTTTGGATCTCGGCTTAGGATTTTTCAGCCATCTCTGATGCCCTAGCCTCGTCTAAAGCTGTTTGCAACTTCAGCTTAGGGCGGGCGATCAATCGGCGCTAAAGCCGAAGATCATTTATGTGGCAAACTAGTTGTTCTAGTAAAGAATCCTCTAAATTGCCAAACTCGCAATGCAGAGCAGCTGCTCTTAAAGCAGTCATATAGTCATTGATGGTTTTGCCTTCTTTCTGCACTCTCTGTCTAAACGCGTATCATCTGGCAATTTTAGACGGGGTCGGAGAGTAGTGGTTCTTCAATTTTGATATCAGAGGCTCCCACTGAACAGACTGAGGGGTGACTAGAGCCCTAGCTGTTCCAAATATTTCCTGCCCACACGAGCTCAAGAACCAAGCTTTCTTGTGGCTACTAGACAGCTCTGTTCGCTCATGAGCTTCTAGAAAACAATGAAAACACTCTAAATAAGGGTCCCATGTCTCCATTGTCAGGCTGAAAGCGACTGCCGCCATTCTTAAAAGGACAACAATCACCAGCAAAAAATATTTTTCCTCATGATGAGTTACGGTTCAGTGACTATGGCAGCGTTCCTCTCGAACGTATCACAGCTCTACTTAGTGACTTCACTGTTCTTTACCTCAGTCTTGATCCCACCTTCGTCGCCAGTATTCTGAAGGGTAACTAAGTGGGCAAGGACTGAGGCGACATATTGCTCAAACGATCCCTTTATTGGGATAACAGATAACCAGTAACTCACAAGCAGAGGTGGGTTCCTACCAGTTCGCACCTATTCGGTAGAACCGGTTTGTCAAATCTACCGAACCTGTTAGAAGAGGTTCCACCAGTGGACCCGGAAAGCAGGCCACACCTACAGAAGAGGTTCCAAAAATTTTTAAAACCCAGCACTGGTGGGTGTGTAATGTCCTGCAGTTATCTATGCATTAATAATGATCTAGTAATATTTCCTTATACATTTAGGGACCTTTCCTTACATAATTGGTGTTTTCTTTCATACTTTTGGATTCTAATTTCTGTTTCCATTAGTTGGCAATTGCTAAAACCAATCCCACGTGAAAAGGTATTCAAAGCCTTCTTGATTTTAATTGTCAATTTATTTATACATATCTCTGTTTTTCCACTGTTGTGCAAACACAATTCCAGCAGCTGCTAACATGTGTAAAATTAAATATATATTATACTCCCTTTCAAATAGCCAACAAAATATTTCTGGTTTTAATTCTATATCTTGCTTTACAATTGCTTGTAACCACTAACTTCTGAATAGCTACTTGGACCGACGTAAGTACTAATTCATAATTTCATATCCGGTCACATGGGCAGCAAGCCACTCCCATCTGGTCACATGGGTGGCAAGACACTCCCACAAAGGAGGCCACACCCACAGAGTAGGTTCCAACAACTTTTGAAACCCACCACTGCTCACAAGCAAATGGCAACGAGAGAACAGAATCTCATCTGACAGCTCTTTATAAAACAGCGGCTGTCAGGTGGCAACCAATTAGCGAGCCGCAATCTCCCGCTTTTGCTGCTGCAGAACAGCCAATCAGTGGCGTCTTGTACGTGGCCACGTCTTCGAAACAGCAGACACAACAATAAGGACCACAAAAAGAAAGACCGACACTAAGATAAAATTGGTTATGGGAAGATGGAACAAAAATCAAAACTGTTCTAAATAGGTTTAATGCCAGATAGGACAGAAGTTCTTTGCCCAGTTGATGAACTAAGATAAGAAATTCAGAATTAAAAACTTGTTTATTCCTAGAAAGCTCTTCATTTCTTATAGCAATAGTGTGGCTGCTTTTTGAGCAACAGAAGAGTCCGCCGAAGCTATATCGGATAGTTACACTTTTTAAATAAAAAAAATAAGGATATTTAATATTGACTTATTACAATGAAATATAGAGGTTATCAAGTTATATTGAAAAGAGAAGGGGAAAAACCAAAAGAGCTAGAATAAACAGTGCTCTTTTTCATAAACAATAATTCTGACATTGGCCAGGTCTTAACAACTAAAGTAAAGGTCAAAGTAGATTTGATAGGAATAAAAACACGTATGTAAACTTCAGGAAGAAAGACCTGCTTTAGTTACTTATCAAAGTTCACAAAAAGGATGGCTATCGAGACAAAAGGAAAGCATGTGTACCAATTACTGAGCAATTCCTGCAGACAGTTCTTCTCGAAAAGTTCACTTAATCCTAGAAAAAGTGATATTTTTTAAAAGCAGCAGTTAATTTTTTGGGGGGGGGGGGGTTGCCGCTGATAACAGCAGAAACATGTACATGTTGTAGTAATTTGACTGGGAACAGAAAATTACTTTTCTGACAAAAGCAAGATGGTTACATTATATTATACATTAACTTAATGGATCTATTTTGTACCTTTTCCAGACAAAAAGGGACTGAAAATCATAATCTCTGAAAATGCTAATCTTTTTTTTTTTGGTTCAAAAGTTTTATTTCTTTTAAAACAAACATTTCATCACTCCTCAATCAGTAAGACATCGAAGTACAATCTTTTGTGTGTCAAAATAGTTCTAGTTTACCACCAAATTCTTGTCTAGCCTAATGTATACCCCTCCCTCCCTCCCCCCTCCCCCCAACCCCACTCCTCCTCCCCCCCCTGACTTCCCAGAACCCGTACACGGTATGGATTTTTAACAAACACAGTCTAAAATCTATTGAGAAAAAAGAGATAAAGAAATTAATGACATCTCTACATTGATCTTAGCTTCTTCTTGCTGAGCTAACTTTAAACAATTTAAATCATGAAAATGATAATCTTATTGAAACAAGCCTGCAGAGGCTTGGAAAAATTTATGCATACAAGTAGTCTGTCACTTACAAGAGTTTGTTTCGTGACTGTTCAAAGTTACAACAGCACTGGAAAAAAAGTGACATGGCCATTTTTCACACTTATGACCATTGTGACATCTCTATAGTCATGTGATCAACATTTGGACACTTAGCAACTGATTCATATGTATGACAGTTGCAGTATCCTTAGGTCAGTGGTACTCAACCTTGGCCACTGGAAGATGTCTGGACTTCAACTCCCAGAATTCCCCAGTTAGCTGGCTGGGGAATTCTGGGAGTTGAAGTCCAGACATCTTCAAGTGGCCAAGGTTGAGAAACACTGCCTTAGGTCATGTGATCAATGTTTGCAACCTTTTTACAAGCAAAATCAATGGGGAAGCCAGAATCACTTAACAACCATGTTACTAACTTAATAACTGCGGGGATTCACTTAACAACTGTTTAACTGTTTATTTCATTTGTATGCTGCCCTTTTCCCCCGAGGGGGACTCAGGGCGGCTCACAACTCAAAACAAGGGAAGGGGGGATACAAACAATTTGACAACAACACAAAACAATACATAATTTAAAAGCGCAACAATCATACCATTCGAGATAGGGGCCCGGTTCTTTAGCCCCAGGTCTGTCGGAACAGCCAGGTGGCTGTGGTAAGAAAGGTCATAAAATGGGGCGAAATTCACTTAACAAATGTTTCATTTAGCAACAGAAATTTTGGGCTCAATTATAGCCGTAAACTGGGGACTGCCTATATTTTGGTACCGATAAATACCAAAGGAGGAGCATTCATACTACCACACTGAGGATCACATTCTGTAATTTCTAAAGCAGTTTTATTTTTTTGTAAAACTTAAGTTTTGCATTAAAATTTATATCACTGCTTAAGGGGAGGCATATTGTAGAACAACTTTTTACGGAAATTGTTTTTCTACATTTTTGAAGTAGGTAGATATATTATGGTTAGAGAGGGTAGGAGTATCTGCACCACAGGTAGTGAAGTTAATTAACATAATTTGCAGATACATTTTTTTTTATTAAGCAGGGAACAGCAAAAGAAAAGGAAAGGAATACAAAACTTTAATGATTACTTCCTGGCAAAATCAGGACAAAAACTGTCAGTCTCCTCACGGCCGGTAATTAGTAATTACCCAGCAGAAAACGAGCTGGCTAGTCTGTTGTTGTTGTTTGCCAGCAAGGAATGAGATGTGATTTGCAATATCTGATCTTATGCAATGATGTCACTACATAGTCCCTGTCCCCAATTAGATTAAGATGCAGGAATGTATGGAACTTGGACCTACTTTGCTGTGGGATAAGCAACTTGGTGCTCTCCAGACTACAGTTCCTATGATTCTCTCCCACTGGATTTACTAATTTACTAATTGCCAATAGCAATTGCATCCGAAGGATCTAGAAATCATCAGACTGTTAAATGCAAAAAAAAAAATAATAATCAAAATCCCATGCACCCTAGAAGATGGATTAAGCAAAAGCCTTCCTCTGTTAAGAGCAGATAGCAGATATGCTTGGGCAACTTTCTCTCAAATAGCAATAGCAATAGCAATAGCAATAGCAATAGCAGTTAGACATATACCGCTTCATAGGGCTTTCAGCCCTCTCTAAGCGGTTTACAGAGTCAGCATATCGCCCCCCACAGTCTGGTCCTCATTTCACCCACCTCGGAAGGATGGAAAGCTGAGTCAACCTTGAGCCGGTAAGATTTGAACCGCTGAACTGCAGATGAAGTGGCCTGCAGTCCTGCACCCTAACCACTGCGCCACCTCGGCTACTGTGACTGGAATGACTGGGATCAAATTAAGACAAGGTGACCAGACATCATGCTTTTGGCAGGACAGTCCCGATTTTTAACAATTTGTCCCATGTCCCGCGGCGTTTAAAAAAACTCCCGATTTTTGGAAAGAATTCACGACAAGCTAGGGAACGGCGGGAGAACGGGAAGGGAATATACAGTTTTCGGCGGCCATGTGGCTATTTCGCCAGGATATGAGTTTTATATTATTTTTGTTAATACTATTTTTGCGTTCTATGAAAAAAAAAATTGTTGCTCCATGGACCATACGGACCAAATTTTTAATCAAGACCCCCCCCGCCCCCTGCCCCCGGTCAATGGTGTCCCGCTTTACCAATGTTAAAATCTGTTAAATTAAGTTGGATATTGCTGCTTTTGTTAGTAGTGTTTTTAAAAATATCTGCCAGGAGTTTTAAGAAAAGGAAATTTTTGAGTGTTTACTGAAATCCTGCAGAGGGTGCTGTGCAGTGAAAGTGTTAAGTGTGGGAGTCTGAATTTAGAGGCCTGAGTTTCTGGTTGGAGAATTTATTTGCAAATTGCTTTTATGTAAAGCCAAGATGGCAGCAGAAGGAAAAAGTAAGTGGGTTATTAAGGTGGTGGAGAGTACTTTAATTCCTATTTTTTGTTTTCAGCCATCATCGTTCACAAAAAAAATTCCCTTTACTCCCCCCTCATCCTAAACACTCATGCACACACAGACCTATAAACATAATTTTGGCTCTTTTTTATTTTCCCTCCAGTAATCCAGTATTAAAAATGGATGAGAACATAAGGATGAGAAAAGGATTTTTGTTTTTAAAGTATGCAAGTTCCAAGTAGTTCTCTCAGTTTGGAGACAGGGTTAAATTAGCTCAAAATAAGTATTTTGAAGGGCAAGATGGCATCTTCTTATTCCACATGCAGAAGCAAACTGGAATGGACACATTCCTTTCTTATTTGCTACTTAAGATTGGAAGCCGAGGGTGTACTGTGTTCACATGACCCATTTAACCAGGGTTAATAGAATAAATTCAATATTCAGAGTCGGGACACAACTATACGCTAGTTATACCAGTCAGTTCTTTTATGCATTCATGTCAGATTTCAGACAATTGTAATGTGTCTAAAAGAGTGAACTAATGTGCTAGTATTTTCTGTCCAATTTTTTAAATCCCTTTCCTTGAAGCTTCATGTAAGACTAACTCGAGAAAAGAATCATGTACCTATGTGAAGAGAAATTTCATGAGAAGAAATTTAATCAGTCGTTTCTCCTTCTTCTTCAGCTTCAAAAATATACCTGAAGGAAATTCACCCTTCAACTTCATTGCCAACTGCTTTTCCTGTTTTTTAAAATCTAATATTTGCTCCCATTGTCATATAATTCTAGAGAAAACAATTGCTGAAGAAAAATCAGGAAACCGGAGATAGGTTCAGCATTAATTCTTTCATAACTTCTCCCTTCACTTCTGCTTTTCTGCTAAATTGGAGAAAAATACTTGCCTTTCATACATATACATACATATACATACATATACATTCATATACATACATATACATTCATATACATACATATACATACATATACATTCATATACATATACATTCATATACATACATACATATACATACATACATACAGATACAGATACAGATATAGATACAGATACAGATACAGATACAGATACATACATACATACAGATATACAGATATATAGATATACAGATATACAGATATATAGATATATAGATATATAGATATATAGATATATAGATATATAGATATATAGATATATAGCTATATAGATATATAGATATATAGCTACATAGATATACACACACACACACACAAACACACACACACACACACACACATATATACATATATACACACACGCACACACACATATATACAGACACTCCATATATCTGAGATGTATAGACAGATTATAGATAGATAGATAGATAGATAGATAGATAGATAGATAGATAGATAGATAGATAGATAGGAAGGAAGGAAGGAAGGAAGGAAGGAAGGAAAGAAAGAAAGAAAGAAAGAAAGAAAGAAAGAAAGAAAGAAAGAAAGAAAGAAAGAAAGAAAGAAAGATTTTCTCTTTCTCTCTCCTCCAAGTAAACATGCTTAAGTTCATATTGGAAAATATACTTTCCAATGTGAACTTGAGCATGTTTAAACATGCTTAAGTTCATATTGGAAAATATACTTTCCAATGTGAACTTGAGCATGTTTACTTGGAAGCAAAAGTTACTTGGTTCCAAGCAATTATTTACTTGGTGCAATTTTGTTCTTTCCGAGATACGGTATGAAAAACTGGTTTTGCAAATATGCAGAATAGTATAGGTGGAATTGAAGTAACGGTACCCATTGGGGTACTGATTGAGGATACCCATAATATTGCCACATACCTTCTATTGTTTTCTTAGGTAACAGAAAGTTAATTGTACAAAGTTTGTAAAAGTGAGCTTTAAAAACAAGGACAACAAAAATATTTAAAATATGGGAGGAAAGTAGAGCAAACTGAATACAAATGATCCCGTTCATAATAAATGCATATTTTCTCTTCTCTCCAACAATTGGACTCCACCACTTCAGAAAGTAGGAAAATCACTATAAAATATTCCCCTCTCCCAACTCCAGTTCCTTGGAAACAAGCCAGTGGGATATCACAGTCAATAGTTTAGAAAACTTCTGGAAGATCAAAGAGGATCAGGCCAGTTACACTTCCCAATCATGGTTATTCTATAGGTCATTCACAAATGTGACCAAAATTGTTTTTGTACTGTACCTTGGTCCAAAACCTGACTACTAATTGTCCGTATAATCAGCTCCCTCTTTGCCGTTCTTTCTAAATCTTTCTAAGAAAGCTGCAGACACCTAAAATTACCCCAAATAGTTGAGAGTGAGTAAAGTCTTTTTGGCAGAGACATGCTATAGCTTCCTTGTGAGATGACAGAAATCCCCTCATTCAAAGAAGTTTTTTTCCCCCCAAATAATCTTTATTGGTTATACATTTTTTTAAAAAAATAAGACATACAAATACAAATACAACTTTAAACATACACACACACACACACGTGGTAACAGTCATTCACAGCCCAACTTTTTTTTTCTCTTCCTCATTGTTTAGTCTCTAAGCAGCATCTTCTCGTTATAAAATTCAGGGATCTATTACAATACCCATGTTCATTTTTAGTTCCCATTGTTAACAGCTGCTATTTAACTTTCCCCGTTTTAAGTCCCTGCTGTTCTCCTTGTCGCCCACATATACCATAGGTTCCAGCTAAGATAATGTTCCGTTTCTCCTTTGTCCCTCAGCCAACCCGTCATTCTGTCCATTTCTGCACACTCATAAATCTTTTTAATTATGGCATCTTCCGGTGGTATGGTAGTAGATTTCCAAAATTGCGCGTAGGTTATTCTTGCGGCCACAATTATATGTAGGCTCAACTGCCATATAGATTTACTCATGTTTTCTGGTTTTATGCTTAGTAAAAAAGTCTCGGGTTTCCATTCCATGCTTGCCCCGGTAACCTCTTTTAGCCAGTTTTGAATCCTAAAGAAGTGTTGACTACTATCCAAATACAAGCTTCTTTCACCTCGTAGGAATTTACCAACCATGAGAAACAACGATGCAAATAGAGAATGATAGAGATGAAACTACAAATCTTCTCTTTCAGTATTCACAGATTCAAAATGACTCTAGATCATTCACAATATGAAATCCCAGGCATCCCTATTAGCAGCTGTAGAGCCCAGTTCTTCTTGAATCTGAGCAGTTATTCTTGGATAACATTTTTTCTCAAGACAGAATTTAAAGCGGGCTGGATAGCATTTTGCAGCCACAATCAGGATGGCAAAAATCACACTTTTTTGATGCGTGAATCACCTCTATATAGATCTGAACATGAGCTTTTACCAGTGGGTCAGAGGTGGGTTCCTACCAGTTTGCACCTATTCGGTAGAACCGGTTCGTCAAATCTACCGAACCTGTTAGAAGAGGTTCCACCAGTGGACCCGGAAAGCAGGCCACACCTACAGAAGAGGTTCCAAAAAGTTTTGAAACCCACCACTGGTGCGTGTGTAATGTCCCACAGTTATCTACGCATTAATAATGATCTAGTAATATTTCCTTATACATTTTAGGGACCTTTCCTTACATAATTGGTGTTTTCTCTCATACTTTTGGATTTCTAATTTCTGTTTCTGTTAGTTGGCAATTGCTAAAACCAATCCCACGTGAAAAAGTATTCAAAGCCTTCTTGATTTCAATTGTCAATTTATTTATTCCTGCACATTGTAATATTTATTCATTTACATAGCTCTGTTTTTCCACTGTTGTGCAAACACAATTCCAGCAATTGCTAACATGTGTAAAATTAAATATATATTATACTCCCTTTCAAATAGCCAACAAAATATTTCTGGTTTTAATTCCATATCTTGCTTTATGATTGCTTCTAACCACTAATTTCTGAATAGCTACTTGGACCGACCTAAGTACTAATTCATAATTTCATATCCGGTCACATGGGCGGCAAACCACTCCCATCTGGTCACATGGGCAGCAAGCCACTCCCACAAAGGAGGCCACACCCACAGAGTAGGTTCCAACAATTTTTGAAACTCACCACTGCAGTGGGTACTCACACTCCAGATGGGTTTATTTCCAATGACTTCTAGTTATCTCCCCAGCTGCTTCATTTCGCTGAGATTTTTAACAAACCAAAGAGCTGCAGTTGAGCTACAAAACAAGAGAGATTATTCCATGGCACGACAAAACCGCGCTCCATTAAAGCGCGCCCGATTAAACCACATCGCTGACGTCATCAGCAGGGCGACAACAGCGACCACGGAGAAAAAAGGGCGCTTTAAATAGCGCTTTGAAAGCAAGCCAATTCAAGTTAAGGTAAGGGTTAGGTTTAGGGTTAGGTTAAGGGTTAGGTTTAGGGTTAGGTTTAGGATTAGGATTAGGTTTAGGGGGGTTAGGTTTAGGTTTAGGGGTTAATTTTAGCTTTAGCGTTTACAGCGTGCTTTTTTCTCCGCACTGTGATGACGTCAGCTACGCGGTTTCGTCGAGCGCGCTTTAGTCGAACGCGGTTTTGTGGTGGAACCGATTATTCTACTACAATCCAGTCAGGCACCCCAATCTCTTCCTTATTCCAGTGGATAACCAGAATCTCGAACTGCCTGCCACATCCTTGGGAAATTCCTCTTCATCTGTCAAAAACTTGAGAGAGAGATTAGGTGCTTGAGGGTAACTGATGTAATAAATTCTTCTCCACATCCCACATAATTAGGATTTCCTAATTATGTTCTTTTGCCCTCTTTCGGCCTTTAAACACAGGTGATACTTATACAATACCTCATTTAGAATCATCGCCTCTCACAATTTAGATTGATCTCTTTCAGCAGATTTTTCACTGCTAGATGAATTTAGTATTAAATCTGTTGCAAATTGCAAAATTTAATTTTTTTTTAAAGTGTTGCTAGTCATCTTGAGGGGTTGCCAGAGCAGAAAAGTGCATACAAACCAAATAAAATATCCTTGTTTATATAACATTCAATGAAACTCTTAATTCTTCTTAATCTAGTGAAGTCATAATTCTGAATCTACTGTTATGTGTTATTACAATGGAAAACTGATTATGAATAATCGCATTAGCAAAAATACCCTTGATGGGAAGACACAAAGACATTTTCAAAGCAAATACCTAAAGATTAAGGCTGGAATCTTAGGCTTCTGATTTGTGGGCATGATCTGCTGAATGCGGGCAGTTGTTGGTTGATGACATATAGCATTTTTGTGTAAGCTGAAAGTAATGCAAGAGAGGCATTAGTTGTGGTGATTATGTTATTTTCTTTGGATCAGTTGCTGTTTCTGTCCAAACCAGTGTTGCAGCTGTTAGACAAATCACAAAAAACTGTAAATGTGTGGCTAGAAATAATAGTAGGTTGAGTATGCGCGGCAAACAATGTTGTTATCATGCCACTTCTTTCAACACTCTCTGAACAAATTATTTATATCTCTAGTTCTTCCCTTTCCTTAGCATACTTTCTGCAGAATAACAGATAGCAACAAGCTTAAGAGCCATATTATCTCTTCAACATTTCACTGTACTGTTTATTTTGGGGAGGGGGCTTTTAAGTGTAATGGAGGAGGGGGTGTGGTCATAGCTTTGCAGCTCTCCCATTTGAGTTTTTTTTTTTTTAAAAAAACACTGAACTAATTCACACATGAAATAAACACAACGTGAATGTAGAAATGCTCTACTACTCGAGTGTTGTTTTCCCCATTCTTACAGATTGCCTTCTTAGCACATTGAGGTTTAGAGGCCGTGAAAACTGCTGGAAGTCAGCTGCGGAGTGCTTTTGAGAAAGGGATGAGAAGAAGTAATAGTGGAAATGTGAATTAGGTCACAAACAGAATCTAATCGGATCAATAGAATTAGATCAAATAACCGAAACTAGTTGTAAGAGGACCCTCCAAAGCCTGTGCATTAATTATTCCTCTGAAACTAGATCTTGGGGAAGGCAAGAACTCTGCTTGAGTAGATATTTTATTGCAGATACAAGCTTAACAACGACACAAATCAATTTCTACAAAAGCTAAAAATCTGATTCTCTTCCCGCCTCTCTGTGTGTCCCCAGGTTCAAACATTGACTTTCTGTCTTCAGTCTTTTAACAGAGCACTTGCATTCTATTTCTCAGCTGGCCTGATTATACCTGGGTTCTTGTTGTTGCCTTTGAATCACTGTTGACTTTTGGCGATTCCAAGACTAGTCATTCATTTTTATTGGTAAGATTTTCAGAAGTTTTTTTTCCCATTGCTTCCTTCCCGGGCTACTGACCAAGGTCAACTGAAGGCCTTCAAAATCTGATTAGTGATTACCAAATGGTCACATCTGGTCCCAGAATCCTCTTTTCCTGCTTCGTTATCTCCAACCTTCACATTAATATAATGCTTGTAGGCTTGCAACTATTTGCACATTCTAAACCAAAATGACTCTCTCTGCTTCTGCTATTTCTCTTCTAATGAGATTTCCAAAAGAGAGAAACAGAGGGAATTCGTTTTCTGGGGAGAAGGACAGGTACATGAAAAAAATACTTCACTTCCGGGTGCGATTCAAGGTACTAATTATGACCTTTAAAGCGCTCCATGGCTTAGGCCCAGGATACCTGCGAGACCACCTACTGCCACTGGTAGCCTCCCACCGTCCAGTTCGATCCCACAGAGTTGGCCTCCTCAGGGTACCGTCGGAGAGACCCCCAGGGGGAGAGCCTTCGCTGTGGGAGCACCTTCCCTCTGGAATGAGCTGCCCCCGGAGCTTCGTATAATCATCGGGGCACGGTACCATGTCCAAGAATTTTATAAGATACATCAACAAATTGCAGCTTCCTGCAATAACACCAGTGGAACTGCAAAAAACTGCACTACTCGGAACATCGTATATTTTAAGAAGATATTTGGTTGATACCTAGAATCAATAGTTTTCTAGGCTACTACCAAATAAGAAACTCTAATATTAATATTGTAGTATTAACAGTGTATTATACTTATATGTAGCCTGACTCTCAAATGACTCTGGGAAGCTCACAACAATCAGACAAAGGGATCACAATAATATCAATAAAAGATAAAAATAAGCTGCGGCATTTGTGAAACAAGGGGTCTCATTTCCCTTGCCAAATTCCAGGTCTTTGTGGCTATTCTGAACAACAGCAGAATGGGGATCATCTGGACTTTGAAGGGAAGCTTGTTCTGGAGTGTGTGTGTGTGTGTGAGAGAGAGAGAGAGAGAGAGAGAGAAAGTGAGAGTGAGAGTGTATAGAGGGGCAGTTGAGTTTCTCTTTGGGCCAATCATATTCTATTAGCCCCAAGAAGAAAGTAATGGCAAAATATTTCACTTCCAGGACGATTCCTAGAAGGTCAAAGGGTAAGGTCACCAGATTTTCAGATTAGTAAAGAGGGACACCTTTGACCCGGTGGGGGGGGGGCTTGATTAAAAATTTTATACGGAGCAACAAAAATTTTTATGCAACGCAAAAATAGTATTGTAATATTTTTTTTATTTCAACATAACTACAATTTACAAATATAAATTGTAACTGTTGCCAAACATCAAAATTTTGATCACGTGACCATGAGGATGCTGCAACGGTCGCTAAGTGTGAAAATGGTCGCTAAGTGTGAAAAATGGTCATCAATCACTTTTTTCAATGCCATTGTAACTTTGGTCACTAAGCCCATTATACCACCTTTCTTGCCACAGTTCTTAAGTGAATAACTGCAGCTGATAAGTTAGTAACATAAGTGAATCTGGTTTCTCCATTTGACTTTGTCAAAAGGTGATTATATGATCCCAGGACACTGAAACCATCATAAATACGAATCTGTTGCCAAACATCAAAATTTTGATTGCGTGACCATGAGGATTCTGCAATGGTCGCTGAGTGTGAAAATGATCGCTAAGTGTGAAAAATGGTCATCAGTCACTTTTTTCAATGCCATTGTAACTTTGGTCACTAAGCTCATTATACCACCTTTCTTGCCACAGTTCTTAAGTGAATAACTGCAGCTGGTATTTTGTATTTTGGATAGAATCTTTTTTTAAATAGTCTAAGACAATTTAAAAAAAGAATCCACACAGAATAAATTGAAGTAAAACATTTCAAACTATTCTTTCTTTGCACAATATAGTTCAAAGTATTGTGCATAGAATTTTTAAAAATGGTTTCACTTCAATTTATTTTGGATGGAATCTTTTTTTAAATAGTCTAAGACAATTTAAAAAAAGAATCCACACAGAATAAAACTATTTTAAAAAAATCTTATGCACAATAAATAAAATATTAGTTTAAAATACATTAAAAAAATAAAAGAAAAAAACCCAGCTCACTTACCAGCAGGCACAAGTGAGCACTCCAAGTCAATCCAGAATGATGTAGATGTTAATACAAAGAACTGAGCAAATTAAAATGGTGAAATTAGTCAGGGAAATATTTTTCAAAGAAACTTTGCCACCATTTTTCCCACACGAGCCGACCTCCAACATCCGTGCCCCTCCCCTCCGGAAAATCCTGGAAGGAACACTCGCGGCTTCTCTAGCCAAGTATTTCCTGGAGCTCTATGGTACTTGGTCATTTTTTCTTATAAAATGAGGTAAAAGGGGCGCGGGGGGGGGGTCCGTTTTCTTGCTTTAATGTTTTAATATCTTCAATGAAAGTACTGAGACAGAGAGAGGGATTAGACAGGGTGTCTTTTGTCTTGCCCCGGTTAGGATTTCTTAAGCAAATCCACTGGACTTTCAATATGAAGCCAGAAAATCGGGACTTTTTAAAAACACCCCGGGACACGGGACAAATTGTTATAAATCATGACTGTCCTGCCGAAATCGGGACGTCTGGTCACCTTATCAAAGGGACTTATCCATATACTGTATTTTTCGGAGTATAAGATGAACTTTTCCCCCCATAAAGAGGGTGAAAATCTGGCTGCATCTTATACACTGAATACAGCATTTTTGACCTCCTGAAACCTCTCCCCTGCGCATCCCATTTTTCACAAAAATGGACATGCATAGGGTTTGGGAGGCCTGAAAAGTACTCCTGGGGGCTGGAAGGGCAGAAATGAGCGAAAAATGGGCTGTTTTTTGCCTGTTTCTGCCCCGCCCCCAGCCCCCAGGAGCACTCTACAAGCTTCCTAAAGCCTCTGTATGCCCTGTTTTTCACAAAAAAATGAGGCGTGCAGAGGGTTTGGGAAGCCTGCAGAGTGCAAAAAACATTTTTTTAAAAAATTTACCTCTTCAAAATCTTGGTGCATCTTATACTTCGGTACGTCTTATAGTCAAAAATTACGGTAATTGTTTAGAATCAAAATTGACTTGGAGAAAAATTTATCTACATATGGACTACCATAGTAGATAAAACTGATCAGTTTAAAGAGTGCAAGGCTTGGGAGGAAAGGTTAAAAAAAACTTGGAAAGACTGAAAAGGTTGACTATGATACTGCTCATGTATTTTGAAGGATTAATTCAGTTGCCGATATTTTGTTTTTAAATTTTCTCTCTAAACCTTGCTATATGTTTAGGATAACAATTTTGAACATTAAATGAGAATTTTTTTAAAAAAATTTTTTATTTCTCGTATATACATTCACAATTATATGATCTCAAAACTGTTATTAATAATATGTATTTGTAACAATTTTTCTCCCCTACAGTTGACAATATAATTGAAGTTGCTTTCTTACCATCCCATAAACCCATCTTATTTTACAACAATCCTACTTCTTCTTCCTTCCTTCCCTTCTTCGCTCCCCCCTTTCTTCTCTCCTTCTCTCCTTCTCTCCTTCCTTCCCTCCTTCCTTCCCTCCTTTCTTCTCTCCTTCTCTCCTTCCTTTCCTCCTTCCTTCCCTCCTTCCTTCCCCCTTCCTTCTCTCCTTCATTCCCTCCTTCCTTCCCTCCTTTCTTCTCTCCTTCTCTCCTTGCTTCCCTCCTTCCCTCCTTGCTTCCCTCCCTCCTTCCTTCCCTCCTTCACTTCCTCCTCCCTTTCCTTCCTTTCTTCTCTCCTTCTCTCCTTCCTTCCCTCCTTCCTTCCCCCCTTTCTTCAAATGAGAAATATTTATAATACAGTGTCCAAAATAACATTTTTGTAAAAATAACAAAAAAGGCTTGGCACTTAAATTCCTCTTTTCCCTCCCATATATATATATATAAAATATTCTTGCATCAGACGATGCACATGGTATCTAATGAAATACTATGGTCTTTGAAAGTCTATTTATTCATGAAAAATGAATTTTTAAGGTGCAACAAAGCACTTGCTTTTTCCACAAGAGATTGATGTGATTACCACCTAAGCTTTTTTACTAGTGTACTGAACAACCAATATGCATTATTAAATATATCTATATTTCCATCTTAACCAGAGTTTCTTCCTAGAACATTATCAATAGAACGTAGATAGAAATAGACCCAACTCTGTTCTAGATATAAATAAATGTAGTCTTTAAATATATTGAATGGGCATAAGAAATAAATAAAAATAGTTTGTATTCTGATGTAAACAGAATGAATAAAGACGCACTATTTGCTTGATAACTTTGATAATCTGAATAATCAGCCTTTGATCATTCAAACCAGGAATGTAAACTTAAGGGGTATGGAAATTTTCATGGGATGGGAATGGGAGCAGCGCTTTATTAAACAACATCTCTAATGTCTCAGTTTTGATTAAAGTGAGACTGTGAATAGCAAATAAAAAGAATAATATAAACTAATATCAATTCCAAGTAATGTTGTCAATTTCCTATGGGAATCCATGTAGATCATATTTGGATGGCATTTTCATTTTTTGAAGGAGGACCACTGAGGCTTCTGATTCAATATTCTCACTGGAAGAGGCAAGTTTAAAATGTTTAAGAGTCACATGGATATGTGAAATTTTGTTCTACATATAAGCCAAGTCCAAGAAATACATTACTAATTTTACCAGTATGATCCAAAGGTGCTATTTTCAACTACCAAAATTTTTACTGTAGGAATATTTCTAATCAATTTGAAAAATATACCTCAGCTTATAGGATTGATTCATATTTTACTTTTGGATGGATTTGGTTTCACCAATGACAACTTAAGTTTCTCCAATGTTTCAAGTATTATTCTGAAGAAGAGAGAATAAAGACTGGAATTTCCAGTAGAGGGAACCCTTACCCTTGATTAGTCCTCCAACTAAGCACAGTGGTGTTGTGTTTTGTCACTGAACTGCTGACTTAATTCCTGAATTTCTTCCAAAAAGATAAAGCAGCGCAAAATGCATAAAATAATCTACAGTTCAGTTAATGTCAATTGTTGCTCGCCCAGAGAATATTCTGTGTAGTTGTTGGTAAGTTAAACGAACTTGTGTCAGGGGTGTGAATTAAAAACTATTTTCAAAGTCATCGCATGAAAAATAACTTTTCTTCCTTAAGCGTGATGGTGTCAGACATGGACTCTGGGACCCTGTACCTGGGAGAGCTTTGGAAGGCTCAGGCGGAATTCATGTGTCATAAGCAGGAGAAAACATTTATAACATTTGAAGTATTGATATAAGAGAACACCTTCAAGAAGGTGTGGCAACATTCGTACAAAGTTTCTCTGCACAAGACATGAATAGATGCCAAGGGGCAAAAAAGAATCTGGTTTCATAATTTTCTTTGATATCTTTATCTCACAGTATCAATTTCTCTGTGGCAAGACAATCACATGTTCCTTTGTCCTTGGATGCAATTGTAAGGTGTGTTGAGCAGTTCTGGGCTTGGCAGTTCTCAAAGGAGAAAAGCCACTGTTATTTCCTCTCTGTGGATATTAATATATTACCGGACTTCTCAAGATCGTAGAGTACTCTGTGAGGCTGGGTGTACACTTCAAATATGACTTGGACCCAGAGGTGGGTTCCTACCAGTTCGGTAGAACCGGTTCGTCAAATCTACCGGTTAGAAGAGGTTCCACCAGTGGACCCGGAAAGCAGGCCACACCTACAGAAGAGGTTCCAAAAATTTTGAAACCCACCACTGACACACACAAACACAGACACACACAGACACACACACAGACTCACACAGAGAGAGAAAGAGGAAGAGAAAAAGAAAGAAAGGAAGAAAAAAAAGAAAGAAAAAGTGAGAGAGAGATGAAAGAAAAAAAGGAAAAAGGGACAGAGAGACAAAAGGAAGGAGAGAGAGAGAGAGAGAGAGAGAGAGAGAGAGAGAGAGAGAGAGAGAAATGGCCGGCAAGACACTCCCGCCAGGTCACATGGCCAGCAAGCCACTCCCACAAAGGAGGCCACACCCACAGAGTAGGTTCGAAAATTTTTTGAAACCCACCACTGCTTGGACCCCACAGGAATCAAGCACATTTCTTCTATTATTAAAATGTCTCTTTTTTTCTCACAAGCCTGAAAAAAGTGCAGTTTCTATAAAAGCTGTGTTGATAGCTGTGTTGTAGCTGCATGTTTTATTCAGATACAGAGTCCCTGAAAAAAAAGCAAAATTATCCAGAGTTTTTGTGAATTCTGCATAGCAATTTTAGCAATGTTAGCTCTTGAAATCTGTTGCCTCTTCTTATACATAGTTCTCAAGTTACGACCATAATTGAGCCCCAAATTTGTTGCCAAATGAAACATTTGTTAAGTGAGTGTGCTCCATTTTACAACCTTTGTCGTTACGTTGTTAAGTGAATCATTGCATTTGGCTTCCCCGTTGGTTTTGCTTGCTGAAGGTTGCAAAAGCTGATGGCATGACCCTGAGGACTGCAGCCATTATAAATATGAACCAGTTGCCAAGCTTCTGAATTTTGATCCTGTGATTGTAGGGATGCCACAACTTTTGTAAGTGTGAAAAATGGTCATAAGTCAGCTTCTTTCAGAGCTGTTGGAACTTTGAACGGACACTGTTGTAAGTCGAGAACTACATGTACAGTATGAGGAAAATGCAGTCTTTTATGAAGTACCTTCTCTTGCTTGGCATATAAATCAGACTGATAAAAGTATTGAGAGCTAGAGTATTTTATTTGTGACTGTTTAAATCATTGACTACTAAATATATACTAATATATTTCCTTGCTCCTGTTCCTGTGCATGTATTCAAATTGCTATAATGTAGTATTTTAATGGAAGAGACATTTTTAGTTTTTAGTTGTTTTGGAAAAATAACTGCAAATATTGTGTGCTCTGCAATTATTGTTTTTTTGTTATGATATCAAATATTGGATTATTTTTTATGTAAGCACTAAAAGCTTAGATAAGGTTCTTAGTAAATTAAAGTTTAGTCAGTACTCTGCATCATTTCAGCTTACACATAAATCACAGTATGACTTAATATTTAGTACTTGAATATTTAGTCTTTTGACCACAATGCTGGCTTAAAATCTAAGCTAACAGAATTTTCTTTGTTGATCCTGGATCTGCCAGCAATAGTTTGAAAACATAGTTTTCCTTTCATATTAATTTATCATTAACTTATAAACAGAATTACCCCCAAAAAATGAACATTCTCAGATTAAAAAGCAGTGGTTCTTGCAAGCTATATGTGAATGAGAACATAATACTATATAATAGTTAATATTTAATAAAATATTAAAATATTTTAATCTTTGCTATACATGTAAAACAGGAACATAGAAAGATTTTAAAAACAAATCCGATCATGTTAGATTTTGTTTTGTCTATGAATAATATCAGATTCAAAATGAAATAAAAAAATGTTTCTTATTATTTATTTATTAGCAGGTTGGACTCTAGAGCACAAATCTTTGAAATCTTTTACATATCCAATGCCTGAGACGAGGTTTTTTCATGCTGGTGTGAATGTATACAAATTTAAGATCAAATATGGCAATACAATTAGGTAAGCGTGATAGTTCCGTTAATCTAAAATTCTTCAAATTTGTCAGTCACAAAGCAGAAATAAAATATTTTTTCAGAACCTAAAACAGGACAAATTAAATCTGTAAAATTCAAGAATTATATTTGAAATAGTAAGATATTTGATTCCAGTTTTGTTTCTGAACTCTATAGAATTAGGTAAGTTATCCTTTCAGTCTCATTCCTCCATCTGTGATATGGGATAATTACATTTGCCTGCCACATAGAGTTCTGTAAGAATTACTAAAATAATGTAAGTGCAGATATTCAGCAATAGGGTTTTCATATCTTTATTGCCCAGATGGCATTAGCAAGAAATATAGAGAAGTATAACCAGTGGTGGGTTTCAAAAATTTTTCGAACCTACTCTGTGGGTGTGGTCTCCTTCGTGGGAGTGGCTTGCCAGCCATGTGACCTGGTAGGAGTAGCTTGCCGGCCACGTGTTTTCTTTCTTTCTCTCCCTCCCCTTTCTCTTTCCTTCCTTTTGTCTCTCTGTCCCTTTTTCCTTTTTTTCTTTTATCTCTCTCTCACTTTTTCTTTCTTTTTTCTTTTTTTCTTTCTTTCTTCCTTTTTTTCTCTTTCTCTCTCTGTGTGAGTCAGTCTGTCTGTCTGACTGACTCTGTGTGTGTGTGTGTGTGTGTGTGTGTGTGTGTATCAGTGGTGCGTTTCAAAAAATTTTGGAACCTCTTCTGTAGGTGTGGCCTGCTTTCCGGGTCCACTGGTGGAACCTCTTCTAACCGGTTCGGTAGATTTGACGAACCGGTTCTACCGAACTGGTGCGAACTGGAAGGAACCCACCTCTGAGTATAACTTTACAACACATCTGTTATCCTACTCAGACAGCACTCTACCTAATATTTTTAATTCCCAGTGTACATTTTTTAATCCGGCCAAAAAAATTTCATGCAAAATTTATCTAGAATAAGTAATTGACTAATGCAAATCAAACAGGGGGAAACTTTTAATAACTTCCTTGAGTTTATGCTGGAAGAAAAAATAATCAATGCATAATTATTAACGCATAAACAGCCCTGTAACTGTAGCAATAAATGTGCATTATAGATATACCCAAAGAGAACTGTGGCTCTTTAGTCTGAACTAACGACAATTTGAATACTTATTCAATTTCTCTTGATTTCTGCAGTTATCTTCTATTACTTTTTTTCCCCACAGCTTTAATACCGACTTTGAAGAAAGAATTGTCAGTAAAGAGCTACAGGTGAGATATGAAATAAATATTTGTTTATATCAAAAAGTATCAGGTGGTGAATGTGGAATTTAGATTTAATTATTTTTGCTTTGGAAAATCAGTAGAGATTTGTTTTATTCAAACCGTGCTGATTCTTAAGGTTTATACTTGTTTGGGAGTTAACTGGGAGGAGTTACCCAAAAATGATTGTGTAATCCATGGAATTTCTTGGTGTGGGCAATGACAGAATGATTATATTTGCATCTTGTTTTCTGTGATTTTTTAAAATAGTGTTTTGTTTTTAAATGAGTGCTCATAACTTACAAATAACTCTTGGAAATACTTGTGTCAAGCCAGGTATGGTATGCAAATGCTGCATTAATATCTCTTAATTATTTTCTTATTGATAAAGATCCAAGTAGATTTAATGTATCACTATAATTTTTGGAAAAGTAAGTTACTTATTTCAGAGAAATAAGAGACCGCCTTGAGAGACCGCCTGCTGCCAATTACCTCCACTAGACCGATTAGATCCCACAGATTAGGCCTCCTCCAAATTCCATCCGCCGGCCAGTGTCGACTGGCGACCACTCGGAGGAGAGCCTTCTCTGTGGCTGCTCCGACCCTCTGGAACGAACTCCCCGTGGAGATTCGGACCCTCACCACCCTCCAGGCCTTCCGCAAAGCCCTTAAAACCTGGCTGTTCCGACAGGCCTGGGGCTAAAGAGCTGTTGCCCCCGTCTCGAATGGTATGACTGTGGTGTGTTTTAAATTATGTATTGTTATGCTTTGTTTTTTAAATTTTTGTCTGTATTCCCCTTCCCTGGTTTGAGTTGTGAGCCGCCCTGAGTCCCCTTCGGGGGAAAAGGGCAGCATATAAATGTAATAAATTGAATTGAATTGAATTGAGAAATATTTAGTATATTCAGAGAGGTATTAGTATGGTCCATATGTAGTATATGAGAGGTATCTAATATGTAGTATATTACTAATTTTACAGAGGTATCTAGTATGTCAGGGTTCAGACAAGTATCTGTTGAACTGTTTTTACTCTTTGTTAGTGTTAAGAATGTCCTTCTGTTTTGGAGGAAGAAATATGATCTATTGGCAATTATCAGATTTAAACTAAAGTGTAAGAACAATTTTGTAGGAACTTTCTATCTAGACAAGTCCTTGTTTAATTATCATAAATTTACAAGCACTAACAAAGTTTCATATCTCTCTTTAAATCTTTCAGGATGCCATTCGAGTAGTACTTGGAAACCTTGATAGTTTATGCCCTTTTACAACGGAACACTTGATCATATTTCCATGTATCCTTTTATTGATGTGCAATAATTTGAATATGGGATTTGTATAACCAGTCTGACACAAGGACGACATATGTGACTCTTCCTACATCACAGAGTGGAAAGCCCTTGATGGTATTGTCAGAACTATGTAGTAGGAATACTAACAGTTGTAATCCAGAAAACCTGGAAACATTACACATTTCTCTGATGATATATTATAGTTACATTGGGATCAAAGATAAATAATAACAGATCAACAGATAATCAACAGATAAAAGAGTAATTTTTTTTCCAGCAAGCAATCAACATCAAGACATATCAGAGTACAGAGCAGGAAAAGAAATTCTACAACAATGTAAAATTTAGTTGAGAAAAAGAATAACCTTTGGCCAAATGGAATATACTTTGATTAGTAAGTGTAAATATGATCAGTTTAAAGACACATAGTCCTTTTAATAGGTAATAAGGTATTTTTATAATAGACTAGGAATATAGTTTTCTGGTTTGAAGTATTCATGGCAGGTTTTTTTATTTTAAATTTACTTTCAGTTAAGGTAAAAATATAGTGAAAATGACATTCTGATGCCCATTTAAAACAATCTCCTATGGTCACTGAAGCTATCTGAAAATGCCAAATTCTATCTATTCATAATTTCTTCGTAATTTCTCCTTTGTTCCACAAATACTTTTTTCCTGTCTATCCTCATGATATTGTCTTAGCCCCTTCCCTAATCTATACTTGAGGTATCTTAAAGTCATCGTTTACTATTCCTGTTTAACAGTGGTATTTTTCCTCTCCTGTGGATATTTTTCCTATGGATATGATCTAGCACCCTTCTTTTTGTAACGTGTGGGTTGTGTGAGGGAATTGACACGCAGGAGCCGTGGATGCAAGACAGATCTTTATTATGACAGAGATGACAGCGATTCGAACTTTCCCTGGTCAGGGTATTTATACTAGCACTCAGACCAACTGTCAAAATGACCAGCCAATCAGGTCACAGCTGGTATTTGCATATTCAATATCCAACACTCCTTCCCCCCAGTTCTAAAGACTATTTGCATATTCAAACTCAGACTCTCTCCTTCCCCCCAGTTCTGCGCATGCTCGGCCTCGCTGTTGCAAGATCCTGGTGAGTCCTTCGTAGCGAAAATTTGGAACCAGGATAGAAAGCAGGTCCTTTGGGGTCTTTGCGGCGGGGAAGGCTCTCGTTGTGTTTTAGGAAAGCTCTCGTTGGTTTGTTGTTGGTTTTTTTTTTAGTTTTAGGAAGGCTCTCGTTGGTTTTTAGAGTCTCGGACGGCTCTCGCTGGGTCGAGAGGCAAGCGGTGGCTGCGTAGAGAGAGCTTCAGTCGTCCTGGGCTCCTCGAGTGCTCTTTTTGAATAAGCGGCGCGGAACTAGGCTTTTGAAGAGGCTAGCGGCAGAGCTGTAGACGGAGGCAAAACGGAGGCAAGTGGATTGCACAGGTGAAGAGTGCTCAGGTGTAGAGGCGTGCGAGCGGCTTTATAGTTAGGTCTGATGTATATAGTGAGTGTGCTAGCGGAACGGCCGTGTTGGAACGGTTACTGGTGGAAACTTCAGCTCTTCAATTTTATGTAGGCTGAGCCCTTCAATTTAGACAAGCTGAGCGAGCGTAGCCGGTGTATGCTAGGTGGCAGCTTGGAGAACGAGGTGGTTTGTTGAACGCAGCGGTTGGAACGAGGCGGTTGGAGTGCCGTAGGAACAGCTGGCGGCAGGCAGGCAGGCAGGCAGCGGCCCCATGCGCGGTTTAGCCGTCGCGGTCCATAGCTCGTCCCTGAGTAGCGGCATCAACTGTGGGAAAGAACCCTAAATGTTGCTTCTATGGTAGCAATAATCTTGACTTTCTTTCCTAATTAGTTCTTTCCCAATCCCTAACTGTTATATCAGAATTAATTACTAGTAACATTGACTTGAAAAACAAGCTCCAAAAATTGTAGTACTTGCTGCTTCCAATCACCAGTGGAAGGGGATAACAGGAATAGTATTGAAAGAGTGGAAACTAGAAATGAGACTTGCTTACGAGATGATGTATTCATCAGTTAAAAAATTAAAGTGTGTAATTCTTCAATTACTTCTCTAAATTACCCACATAGCAGATTCTGTTTTTTTTTAGAGTTACCTTAACTGCTCTTACAGCAAACAAATAAGATGGGCTTCAGTAGTTTTTGTAAGACAGAATAATGAGGACATGCAAATATTAATTTTCTGTCTACTTTATAATAATGGTAGACATTGTCATTTTATTTTTGCTACCACAAGGAAAAATAACTGGTATATTTTGCTACCAGTTGAATATAGAATACTAACAATAACTGTACGCTTTTCATATTATTCCTTTTCCTGACTGTATTGCATCTTAAGAATGCTGTTCAGATTTAAATAAGTGGGAAAGAGTATCGGATTTGAGGTTTATGTATGGTGATGAATTCCTTACTCCTTATCCATTTGTGTGCACTATTTATGTTGAATTAAATTCATGCAAGCAAAATAAATGTGAAGGTAAGTTCAAAGAGATTTTTAAAAATTGCCTCCAGCACTTTTGATATACCAGGACTATAAATATGCTGAAGATTTGTTTGTGTGGGAATAAATAATGTTGTATATCATACTATTTTCTATGCGTGTCAACTGAAAGTACAATGACTTGTATTAATAACTCCTCTTTCTCATAGGACATATTACAATCTCAAATCTGGGTTTTTCATCATAGCAAGACAATAAATTTCTATTGAAACTATCTTCTGTTCTTAAGCCTGACACAAGTTATTGAATCTGAATTTTGTGTCCTATCCTACCCAGTTCATTCTGTAAACCATACTGGGGAAAAACAGAATCACATAGCAAATTAGTTCTTTAAACTCAGAATATCAGTATTACAATAGAGCAAGTGTTCTCAATATGAATGCATGAATACATATTTGCATTTATTACAATGGATTTCCCCAGAATAATTCAAGAAATTGTAGTTTGGTCATCCAACCCCCATTAATATTCTTTTGGCAACAGTATTTTTCATGATACAATATTTTTAAATCAAGATTCCAATATAATTAGTTATTTCACTCTGTGATAACCTGTAATATTTATGATTCATTTTATAATAAAATGAATTTTAGAGGTTATTTTTTGGATTTGCAGGATATCTTAAACAACGAAGTATATAAAAATATGGGACAATTTAAAACATCAATATCAGGGGTAAAATGCTACTATAGTGCTAGTAGTAGGACCGGTAGTAAAAAAAGCTACAGGTTCTCCTGAACTGGTAGTAAAAAAAATTGCTACCAGTTCAGGCGAACTGGTATTTCCAACGAGCAACTGTGACGCATGATTTATATTAGCTAGAAAGTAGTATTTACTGCTTTCTAGCTAATCTAAATCGTGTGGCACAGCAGATTCCCCTCCATCTCGCTGTTCTACTTACCTTTTGCTTGGTAGTAAGCTCCACCTTTCGCAAGGTGCGCTTGGTAGTAAGCTCCACCTGGACATCATCACGTCCTTTTTTGATGCTCTGCACATGTGTGGAAGGTCCTGCGCATGTGTGAAGGTGGCGCATTTATTGAAACCTTTCCCCCCATATGTATCCAAGACAAATTTTAGTTTGATAGTATTCATTTTCATCTGGGTATGTTCTTAGAACTTAAAATGAAACTAAATTTTTAAGGAGTGAATTATGAATAAAATTTATTGAAATGTTCATTGAATGAATATATTAATAATATATGAATATATTACCTTTTTTTCTAGGGATAGTCTAAAGAATATTTAGTAACGGTTTTTGCTCTCTACATTTTTGCAACTCATATGTGTGTCATATTTTATGTATAAATTTGTTAATCTAATGCTGATTTTATCTTCAAGTATTATGTATATTTTAGGTGAAAGAGAATATAGGGATTTCTGTAACTCCGTGAGTATTGCCTCCCAATGTTTGAAAAATAAGATGATTTAAGAAAAAGGTTATGAGTGCCCATTGGAATTTATATCTAAATTCATATCTAAAGCCATGGTGGTGCAGTGGTTAGAATACAGTACTGCAGGCTATTCTGCTGCCTGCTGGCTGCCTGCAATTTGGCAGTTCAAGTCTCACCAGGCTTAAGGTTGACTCAGCCTTCCGTCCCTCCAAGGTCGGTAAAATGAGGACCCAGTTGGGGGCAATATGCTGATTCTGTAAACCGCTTAGAGAGGGCTGTAAAGCACTGTGAAACGGTATATGAATCTAAATGCTATTGCTATTGTTAAATAAAATGGGGAGAGGAAAGTGTTTATGCATGTATCTAGATTATAGCTGTACTTAAAAATAAATTCACTACAACAGAGGTGCTGCAAGTCTTAGGTGGAGTCCCAAAATTGTCCACAACTTTCTGTAATTATGGCTAAAATTATAATTTTCATATGGCAGAAATAGTTAATTGAATATATTGGAAATAAAACAAAAGGAGTTAATATGATTATTTTATTAAATAAGATCGCACAGGATGGGCCTTCTCCAGGTGCCTTCAGCTGGACAATGCCGGCTGGCGACGCCTCAGAGTAGGGCCTTCTCTGTTGCCGCTCCGGCCCTATGGAATGAGCTACCCCCAGAGATCCGGACCCTACCCACTCTCATGGCCTTCCGTAAAGCTATCAAAACCTGGCTTTTCCAGCAGGCCTGGGGCTGTTGACCTCTTGATTGAGGCCCAGCCCCGCTTAGACCGGGTGCATGTTGTGTCTCTTCTTAATCTTGTTGTGTCTTATTGTTTTAACCCCTTCTCAATATTTCTCATTTCTGTAAGCCGCCCGGAGTCCTCCGGGATTGGGCGGCCTATAAATTCAATAAATGAAATGAAAAAAAGAAATATAACACATGATATTGAATCAAATTTAGTCTTATTGTGACATCAGTTACTTTCTTGTTTGACATTAGCCATGATTGGAAATGTAGACTTCAAACCAGAGGTGGGTTGCAAATCCCGGCGCTACTGGTTCGCTCGTGGCTCGCGCACGATGCTTCTGCGCAGACTAGAAACTGTGAGACTGTGAGTCTTGCCTTGAATACAAAGCCAGCTGGATCTAATTAAGCCAGTGACTTACTTTCAGCCATAGGAATAAGGCAATGACAAACCACTTCTGCAAAACCTTGCCAAGAAAACTGCAAAGATTTGTCCAGGCAGTCTTCAAGAATCAGACACGATTGAAGAAAAAAAATTGTTTATAGTATTAGTTAGAATGACAATAAAGAGCCAAATTAAAATATTCTTAAATTTCTTTTTATTTTTTTAGCAATATATATTGTACTAAACAAAGAACATCCGCTAGGATGACATTTGTTATCTGCTGGCATAGTACTACGCAGGTATTGTTATTTTCTAAAATATACTTTATTCGTAATTAATACATTTGACAATATATTGCATTTTTAAAGCCCAAAAAAAGAAATAGATTTAGAGAGAACATGGACATAGAAAGAACTACCAAACAGAGAAGATTGGGAGACATATTAGAAACTTCGGCTACACAGCACTACGTGAACAGGTTGGTAACATGTTTTTGTCTCCTATTTGCTCTCGAAATGGTATTTAAAAGTCAATAGATCTATTTAATGGTTAGAGTAGGCTGCTAAACTAAAGCATCTTTAGGAGCATTGGTTCTCTAACCCTTAGAGTAATGTAGGAGTAGGGAGTTAATAGATGTGGCTTAATTAAGTCAATCCCACATCAGCGTCTCAAACTTCAATGGAAGTATGAGGAATTGCTAACTCCGGGAGAAGTCTCAATTATTATTATTATTATTATTTTTAAATTTCAAATATACTTTTATTTTCCATTTTCATAACATACAATCACATGTATACTATTACATAGCCAATATCCTATTGTATTAAGTTCCTCTTGTCATCAACGCCCAGAAAGATAAAAACCCATTATTAGCTCTTCTGCTCTCCATACACCTCTTTCTTCTCCCTCTCTCTTACTTCCTATGTTCCCTCCATCATCCTTTCCTATTCTACTTCCCTTTCCTTTCCTCTTCTCCTCTCTCTACATCCCACTCCTCCTTATCCTCCTCATCTTCCCCCCTTACCCTGTCTCCTATCCCTCTCTTCCCATCTTTCTTCTCTCTTCTGTTTCCCACTCTTCCTCTCATTGGTGTATTTCCGCTTCTGAGCAAACTCCAATCTATGTTGATGGTATTTATGCTTCCATATCCATAGAAAGTTTTTATTTCCCATTTTCATAACATATAATCACATATATACTATTACATAGTCAATGTCATGTTGTATTATTAAGTACTTACATCAATTCATCTTACCATCAACTACCAAAGGAAAAAAAAATCCAGTTATTGGCTCTTCTGCTCTCCATACACCATATTTATACCTTATCCAACACTTTCTTCTCCCTCTCTTCTCCCCCTTTCTACATCCTGTCTTCCCTCCATCATTTTCTACTCTACTTCCTCTTCCTTTCTCCTTCTCCTCTCTCCCCTTACCACTCCTCCTTATATACCTCATCTTCCCCCTTCACCCTCTCTCCTATCCCCCTCTTCCTATCTTTCTTCTCTCCTCTGCTTCCCACTCTTCCTCTAATTCACTTGGTGTATTTACGCTTCTGAGCAAACTCCCTTTTGTGTTGATGGTATTTATAATTCCATTTCAATATACATAAAAAAGAAAAAATAGCAGTATACATGTACAATCATCCAACATCCCTCCTCCAACTTAGTAAACTCCACTCCCTCCCCCCTAGCCCCCCCAACCTTCCCCCACCCTGTGTCTCAATTGAAGTCTCAATTATTAATAGCTGGAAATAATTAATACCTCAGTTATCAGGAGTTCAAGAAGTAAATAAGTTTATTTCATCACATAAACACTTCCCTCTAATCCCCTTCTGTAATGGTACATGGAAAAGACCTTGGGAGACTGGCCAAGAGATGCTGCCAAGGCAGTGGTTAGATAAGAGACCGCATAGCCTGCGTCTATATAGTAGGTGGGGCTGGAAGTTCAGAAGACACTCTGTGCCATGACACACATTCCAATGCTTAATTTTAGAAAGGAAATTCAGTGCATAATATAAATATTTTTGTCATGGTTCAAAGGAAATAAAAATATACTATTTTATATGGAGTATATATACCGTCCCGTAGAGATGGTGATCAGGAAGACAAAGCCTTGCTGGTCTCAGGGATATCGCAAAATCCCTGGTAGACCCAAGGGAAGTGCTTCAAGCCCGCGGTAAATAGGCAGCCTCTAGGCTGATGAAATCGGGACGCTCCGGAAGGAAGGAAGTGAAAAGAGAAAGTGAGTCCATCTGGTGAGGTATTTTTTTCTATTTTGCTGAAGACTGCCCAAAGAAATGTTTCTTTAAAGCCAAATTAGATCCTTAAACAAAAGAACTGAGCGGCGAATATAATCCTAATGGGATCACTGTGGAAAGTTTTTTTTTTCCTTTGTCATTGTAACTATTTTTTGTGGATTGAAATGGTCGTAACGTTCTTCATCTCTCCTCTTAAGGTGAACGGATTGATTTTTTTTTCCTTCTGCTTCTTGTTGCTTTATTTTTTGACTTCTGGATTAAAACCTTCCTTTTTATTTTAACAATTCTTCCTACTACTTGTTATAAAATCACACTAAAAGCAATCTAAAGAACTTTTGTTTCCTACAGAAGGTGAAAATTAACTGCCAGTCGTAGTTTTTTGAAACAACGTATCTCTTTCTTTATTTGACTTCACTAACTTTGCAGCTGAAGGGTTTGCAACTTGTTTACAGAAACTGATAAAAAAAACCAAGGGCACGAACTGTTTTCGCAGGTGCCTCTGAGAATTATTTTGGCAGGGAAAGAAAGAAAGAAAGAAAGAAAGAAAGAAAGAAAGAAAGAAAGAAAGAAAGAAAGAAAGAAAGAGGGAACAGGACCCTTCCCTTTTGAAGAGCATAAAAATACTTGTGTTTAAGTCAATTTAAAATAAAGGTAAGAGAGGCCTGGAAGACTAGATTGGCAGTCATTATTAGTTTTTTTTCTTTTTCTTTCTCTCTTCTGTTTTGGAAACATGGGTCAATACTTAGATGAGGAAAGCTTAAAATTCCAAAATATCTTGGCTGGAATTCAACATCTATTGGAAGGATATGGGAGAATTGAGAAGAAGCTGGAAAGACTAGTCTTCCTCACAGCAAAAGATGATGGGGTTGGAACCCCCAAAATTAAAGGGGAGAATGAAGATATAGAAGATAAAGATAAGACAATAGATGAATTTATTAATGGAGCAAATGTGGGTGAAAATGGAAAGGGAATGTGGAAAAGGGAATTCGACGAATTGGAGCTCTACCCCAGATTCCAGGACACAGAACAGAAAAAAAAATAATGATGATAAACATAAGAAATTTTTGCAGAAGCAAGATTGACAAATAAAGACATGTTAACTTTAGTAGCAACTGGTGGGCAAGGAGATTATCTGAGAGACCCTTCAAGCAACAAAGTGCAGAGAGAAGCCTATAAAAACCTTATAAAGGAGATAAAAAGAAGACTCCACAATTGGCAAGAGAGATAAGGCTGTTTTGTTACTGGAAAGGTACAGGTTGACAATGAAAGTTGGTAATAAAAAATTAGTTTTTTATTATTGGTGATTAATAAGTAGGAATCTTGCAACTCCTAGATTGTTTTAGATTGTTATTAAATGTTTACTCGCTAACAATTAATTAACCATAAATAATAATAATGAAATGATAATGGTTACAGTGTAATGATTTATACATGTATTGACAATTTAGTAAAAGAAATCTGGATATAAATTGTAAATTGTGACTTGGGAAAAAGACCTATAAATTTTATTAACAAATTTTCATTTAGATCTTGTTATAACGGTGTAAGGCGTTTTTTTGGGTGGGGGCCCTGATGAGAGGAGATGGGGCATAAATAGTAAATGATTTTTAGCCAATTATAATAACAACAAGGAAATGTTAATGGACATTGTTTAACAATATATACATGCTATGGTATTGGCTAAAGTAACTTGGATATATATTTTAGTCAGTGAGTTGGAAAAAAGGCGGGGGAAGGCTTAGAAACTTTATTAATTGATTTTTACTTAAAAGATGCTATAAAGGTGTAATGTTATTGGAGGATATTTTGAAATAGTTAATGAATGCCATTATGTGGTTGTGTCTTTAAGTATGAATGATTTGAGGTAAAAGCATGTTCAAATAATTGTAGTCAAATGAGAATTGTGGTACATTGATAGTAAGATATACAAAGATTTTTGACTTAAAGTGTATAATCTAATATGAACTATAAGTAATGACTGTGGAAGAAATGCACGAAAGTTATCTGTAGCCAATTGACACGCTTTCTACAAGATGTAATGAAGGATGATTCTTTTTTTGTGTTTTTGTTCAATTAAAATAAGAAAAAAAATTCAAAAAAAATACTCAAATAACTATTCATCAATATAGATTCAAGATTCAGTGTTAGGTTCAGAATTCAGTGAATTCAGGCAGAATCTTCTGACTTCATCAGAAGTCTTTTGAATGCTCAAAATGCACACTCATGATGAGAATGTAGACTTGGTTTTCAGATAATTATCGTAGAAGAAACATTGTTTTGCAAATTTTGATTTGGCAAATATGCATTTTATAAAAGGTATTCTAAATGGATGCTTCTTATATTTGATCATTTTAAATGTCTCTTACAGAAATGTAGCTGAAAATGCAATTTTTATGAATATAAGCCAGCCGAATGCTGAATTTGGCAGAGCAGCACTTCAAAAAGATATGATCTTTCCAGTGAAGGTATTGCAGAATTGCATAAATCCAGATTTGCTCTGTGAACATTGATATTTATAGAAACATCATCTTACATCAGAAACTAATTTCTGCACTAGCAATTTCTAAGATATTCTAGCCACTGTTTCTCCCCCTAAATTTACACTGTGACCTTACCAGGAGTACATAATGAGATTTCATGAAGATACAGCCTGAGTAAAGGATTGCCTACAATTATATAGCGGTAGCAATAGCACTTATATACTGCCCAAAAATGCTTTACGGCATTCCCCGGGTGTTTACAATATCAGCATTTACCCCAATAATTTGGGTTCTCCTCAGAGGTGGGTTCCTACCAGTAGAACTGGTTCGTCAAATCTACTGAACCGGTTAGAAGAGGTTCCACCAGTGGACCCGGAAAGCAGGCCACACCTACAGAAGAGGTTCCAAAAATTTTTGAAACCCACCACTGACACACACACACACTCACACAGAGAGAGAAAGAGAAAGAAAAAGAAAGGAAGAAAGAAAGAAAGAAAAAGTGAGAGAGATGAAAGAAAAAAAGGAAAAAGGGACAGAGAGACAAAAGGAAGGAGAGAGAGAGAGAGAACACATGGCCGGCAAGCCACTCCCACCAGGTCACATGGCCGGCAAGCCACTCCCACAAAGGAGGCCACACCCACAGAGTAGGTTCGAAATTTTTTTGAAACCCACCACTGGTTCTCCTTTTACCAACCTGGAAGGATGGAAGCTCAGTCAACCTCAGTTAATCTTGAGCCCCATCAGGATCGAACTCCAGGGTGTGGGCAGAGTTAGAATGCAATACTGCATTCTGATCACTGTGCCACCATGGCTCCTATATGTTCTCGCTTCAGTCTTTTCTCTCTTCATATGAATTCACATTTTTTCCTTATTAGTCACAATTGCAATTTATACATAAACTTCTATGAAAAACAGGCTGCAAAAAAGAACAATATAAAATTGGGGTTGTATGTGTATTAGAGAAAAATAATAAAATATTGATTTTTTTCCCCACCCTCAGAATCCGTCAGAAGAAACCAAGTGTTCATGCTGTAACTCTCTCATCTCCACCAATGGTGATAATGTAAAGGCTTTAGGTAACTATAGCAATAGCAATAGCAGTTAGACTTATATACCGCTTCATAGGGCTTTCAGCCCTCTCTAAGCGGTTTACAGAGTCAGCATATCGCCCCCACAGTCTGGGTCCTCATTTTACCCACCTCGGAAGGATGGAAGGCTGAGTCAACCTTGAGCCGGTGAGATTAGAACCGCTGAACTGCAGATAACAGTCAGCTGAAGTGGCCTGCAGTACTGCACCCTAACCACTGCGCCACCTCGGCTCCTATACAAAGATGGAGGGATGGCATAAACACTGAGAACTTATTTTAACTGAATAACAACTGTCCCAATCTTAATTGTAATAATGAATACTAAACCTTTTGAAAACCCTTATTATTTATAAAAATGGCAGAATGGCATGGTGGTTTAGAGTACTGGGGGAATCTGGGAACATTGGATTAAAATCTTTTTCATGTGGCTCATGGGATGCTTTGGTCAGATCAAAATCTCTGAGTCCAACCTACTAAATTACTCAGTAAAATGATATAAAAGATTAAAAACAATGGAATAGTACATCAAATTACTGAGGAGATTAAATCTAAATGTTCGGCTGAGTTCAGCTCTAAAGCTGCACAATGTTGCCTGAGTTCAATTCGTCACATTAAAATATAAAGGTTTTGTTGCGTCCTCCCGACGCAGCCGACAGGCGGGGCCGGAGCAGCTGATACCTGATTGGTTGAGGCGCGCCTGCTGGTTGGCGGAAAAATCACCAACCGCCCATTGGCCAGCCAACTGACAGCTCGGGTATATAAAGAGCTGTCAGTTGGGCTGGCGCTGTCCGCGTTCTGAAATCCTAGTGTTGTTAGCTGTTCGAATAAAAGCTGTTCCGTTTACCTCACGCCTCACGCCTTGATATTTAATAGGTTTACACACATATTTTCCTTCCTCAAAGGGAAGTAGAACACTTTATATATTATAAAGAATATTTCTATATAGATTGCTCATTTGTGACAGCTAATATAAATACTGTTTACGAAAGGATCATGATAATGCCCTGTAAAATTGTGCAATATAAA
This sequence comes from Thamnophis elegans, assembly GCF_009769535.1. NCBI lineage: Eukaryota > Metazoa > Chordata > Lepidosauria > Squamata > Natricidae > Thamnophis > Thamnophis elegans. Next base: position 77,642,463 of record NC_045546.1, on the reverse strand, counting down.
ATTGCATTACCCTTTAACAACTCTGGAAGCAGCTTCTGATACGAAAAATAAATCAGAACAATTTCTGGAAGAAGATCCTTGAAGGGAGCACCCCATACATACAAACCCTTCTTTTCTCTCTGGTTATCAAATTACTAAATTGTACAAACCAGCAAGGCATTGTTGACCCTACACATTCTTTAGAAAATGTCTTTCATACAGTTTTTCTATTTCTTATTAATAGGACAGCATAAGGAAATTAACAAGACACAAAATGCAGAGAACTATAAACAAGAGAGACATGTGCCAACTCCACAGAACAGATCAGAGCAAAGAATGGAGATGAAAAAGAAAGGATTCTTGGAATACTTAAAAAGGTAATTGTAATTTGTACCAATATGTTACTGTAAATTGTTCCATTGCTTGTGGCTGTTGCCACAAGGAAGTAAACAAGGAAGTAAATAAAAAAGCATGGAGACGCCTTGATTTTGTGACAGGAAAAATATAGCAGCCAGTGGTTCTAATAAGATATTTAACTATACCACGGATAATAAGATATGTTTACTCTAAAATCCCTTGAGGCTGTTAATTTAATGTTACAGGTTTTTGTGTGTACATGATGATCACAATATTGACAAAAACATTAAAAGAAAAGAATTTTTCCCAGAAGTCATTTATTTTATTTTATTATTTTTTATTAATATAAATAAAAAGAGCAACATGTTCAAAATCCATATAAACAGTGTGTTGTCTGATTACAATTCTTTTGAGTAATATTCATCATAGTAATAGTATTCTCTAATAGTAATCTCATAACAGTGCTGTTCCCTCATAATATTAATAGATATTATTTGATAATACTAATCAAACTTAATCAAAATTAAGTAAACAACCCTAATAATAAAATTAATCTTTCTCTTATAATTTTTGAAGTTCTAACACCTGCTTCTCTTATTTAACCATCGATAGAACAGATCCCATACTTCAAAATATTCAGTGTCTTCCTTTTCTTTAATTTCAAATATTAGTTTATTCATTTCTGCATATTCTAAAATTTATTTAATCATTTTAATAATGCAGTGACAGAATATATGAAAAGAGCCACACAGGGGAAGGGAACATAAACTGTAAAATGCGTATTCAAAGCCTTTAAATCATTAAGACATTTTAAAGACCAATAACACAGGGGAGGGTGCAAGTTTTCTAGTTTAATAAAATTCATTAGTTAACCCAGATGTTCAAATGATGCAGTTTACACCTGCAAATCAATCCCGAGATGGAGGTTATGGATATGCTGTGGCCCAACAGCAGCCGGCTGAGCTGTTGGTGGAATCTGACAGTGAGTCAATTGATGTGAGGGGAAAAACTGAGGACGATACCCTACATTGGCCAAGAAGAGCATTGTTTGGTGGTTGTGTGCTGTGAGTTATTGAACTCAAACTCCTCCATTGCCAGGTAGTCCACCTAATCATTTTGCTGCTGGTTCACAAAACAGCGCAGGTACGCAGGTAACATAAATTCAGTATACCATCCTGTTCTGTCCCAAGTCTCTAATATATACTGACGCAGACTTGGCTGTCTGCCACAACTAAGGAGGGAGATAAACAACCCCTTGGCTAAGAGGCCAGAAAATTATCTCTATGAAAACAAGGCTTGAATTCTCCCTATCTTTCACTACGCCTGGATTAGTAAAATGTTGTTTCCTGCAAAATTCCCCTCCCATCGCCCCACCTATATGTATGCGTAGGGCTGAGAGGAGGAGGGAGCAGCTTTGGAAAAAGGCTCACAGAAGGAAATAGGAACAGGTGGTTACTGATTGGCCCCTCCCGGAGAGCTTATAGGTGGGACGATGGGAGGGGAATTTTGCAGGAAACAACAGTTTACTAATCCAGGTGTCGTGAAAGATTGGAAGAATTTCGTGAGTTCAAGCCTTGTTTTCATAGAGATCATTTTCTGGGCTCCTAGCTAAGGGATTGCTTATCTCCCTCCTTAGTTGTGGCAGACAGCCAAGTCTGCGGCAGTATATATTGGAGGCTTGGGACCGAACAGGATGGTATACTGAATTTATGTTAAATGTTGTTAGTGGAATATACTTCATATTTGTTAGAATATTTTTCAACGTCCACTACTCTAAAGCAATGGTTCCCGACCTTTCTGGAACCAGGTAGTGGTTTTGTGGAAGAAAAGGGTTTTCACGGACCAGCGGGGGAAGAAGGGGGATGATTTCACATGCAACCTAGATCCCATTCATGCAAGATGAAGTTTCACTTGCATGCCTACCTCTTGCGTGGCCCAGGTCCTAACAGGCCACGGTCCAGTACTAAGCCACGGCCTGGGGGTGGGGGTGGGGTTGGAGATCCCTGCTGTAGAGGAAGTTTTTATTAAAAAAACTTTGAGAAGTTCATAACATGAATAGGCTGTAAATTCCTCTCCTCTACAAGGAGCATAAAACTGTTTCATAGTTATTGTGATAGACAGGATTGTATCTGTATAGCGGTGCAATAATCTTTATGTGTATATTGCAAGTTAAAGAATGAAGATGAGATATGATTACAGAAGCTTTACAAGGAAACAGAGTGCAAATATTCTTGTATGCAGTAAAACAGGCTGTCTTCTTGGAAATCTTTGTTGTTGTTTTTTAATGTTGTTGATGTTCTGTGCTGAGCAATGCTCTAACTGCAATTTTTTTTGTCCCCTATCAGCGCTCTCTTTTCACTGGTCCTTTAACAAAATTGAAGGCAATGATCAAGGCTTTTGAGCCCCTTGAATAACTGCAAAGATAAGAGATGCCTTTTCAGGAACATAGAGATTCGAAAGAAAGGAGCTTGCTGTTTGACGTAATGCAGTTATTTCAAGACGCTTTAGGATCTCATATGTGCACATTGTTTATATTATTACTTTGCGCTGAAATGTTTAACGTAAAATCAATAGCTGAATCATTTAAAGTTCTTATTCACATTATATTGTTAATATTAAAATTAGTTTTTAAAAAATAAACATTCAGTTCCGGAGTTGCTCATTTCTAAGGACTTCTTGTTGAATTTTCATTGGTATAAACATACTTAAAATCGCCAATTAATGTCTGTGTAACATTTTTTTAATATTTACTATTAAAGGTGAAACTAAATTGTCATAGGAATCCTGGTACTACCACTGGCCATTGATATTGCTCCACCTATATGTGAGATATATATAATACCTACGTATCCGTGACACTCTTCTCTTTAGGTAATGTTATGTAAAAGCGTAGAAAAGAAGTAAGAAATGGTAAGCCAGAAAAATAAGAAAAAAATTGAATTACATTAAACCATTTACTCTGCATCTCCATGTGTTTCTGTCATTAGAAAGCATTTAGGCTTTCACTACCTCAGTCTATGACGAGACCTCAAGTTCAAGTTATGTAGAGTTCTGCATGAGAAGTGGTCCTTCATTTGTTAAAATGCTATAATATCAAAGCTCTTTCCATACATTGATTAAATTTTTAAAAAATCACTGCAAAACAGAGCTACCCTTTTAATCGTTTTACTTTGCTTATTTATTTGGCAGCATTTTTCATTAGCCAGAACACTAGTATTTGATCTTATACTAGGTGACTCAAGTCACAGCCTTTCAAGTCCCCTTTGATGGCCACCACAATAATTAGGAAAGAGGAAGTCTGGGTGCAGTGGTGGGATTCAAATAATTTAACAACCGGTTCTCTGCCCTAATGACCAGCAGGGTAGGTGGGGCTTGGTGGTCATGTGACCATGTGGGCGTAGCCAACTCAAAGTCACTGACGTCGATGGGTGCTTTGCTTTAGCTGTTACAATGTAACAAGGGTTAACCGGAGAGGCAGTTTCTGTAAGCAGGGCAATAAAGATTAGGCTAGAAACAACACCCGAATGTTTCCTTCCTGCCTTCCTTACAGGATTAGCCCTGTAAAAAATGGAAAAAAAACAAAATGAGATTTCTTCCAACAATTGGTTCTCCCAACTGCTTAGAAAGTTAACAACCAGTTCTCCCGAATAGGTGCAAACTGGTTGAATCCCACCACTGTCTGGTTGTATATCAGTGGTTGGGTTTCAAAAAAATTTGGAACCTCTTCTGTAGGTGTGGCCTGCTTTCTGGGTCCACTGGTGGAACCTCTTCTAACCGGTTCGGTAGATTTGACGAACCGGTTCTACTGAATAGGTGCGAACTGGTAGGAACCCACCTCTGGTGTGTATGTCTTTTGGCTACCCCCGAAGAAAGCCCTATCTAAAAGGGTGGTTTAATTCAGGACTGGGAGTACAGCTGCTCTTTGCACGCACTGCCTGGCTAGTTTCTTAATAATGATTGGCCTTTATGAGATGATTGAGTAGCTGTGCTACTTCTAGCAGATACTCTTTTGGTTCGGACCTGGCTATAATCTAGTGCTCTCCTTTACTTTCTCCTGGACTCTGTAACTCTGTCCCCATAGCAATTCTGCATTTTATGGAAGGGGGGTACTCCTTCTAAGTTAAGGGACACGTCCTTACACTTTTATTCTGTTTATTTATTCTTTTTATTCTTTTATTACTTTAATATTGCTGTGGAGTACAAAAATTTATTTATTTATTTATTTATTTATTTATTTATTTATTTATTTATTTATTTATTAGACTTATATACCGCTTCATAGGGCTTTCAGCCCTCTCTAAGCGGTTTACATTTTTTTTTTTAGCAAATTGAGTCAGCATATTGCCCCCACAGTCCGGGTCCTCATTTCACCCACCTCGGAAGGATGGAAGGCTGAGTCGACCTTGAGCCGGTGAGATTTGAACTGCTGAACTGCAGATCACAGTCAGCTAAGTGGCCTGCAGTACTGCACCCTAACCACTGCGCCACCTCGGCTCCCTCCAAAAATAAGTTGGAGGGCTGGGCACAAGATGAGATTTTGAGATTCCCCAAAAATGGGAGATTTTGAGTACCCCCAATTGGGTACTTGAGAGACCGCCTACTGCCAATTACCTCCTCTCGACCAATTAGATCCCATAGATTAGGCCTCCTCCGAGTTCCATCAGCCGGTCAGTGTCGACTGGCAACCACGCGGAGGAGAGCCTTCTCGGTGGCAGCTCCGACCCTATGGAACGATCTCCCCGTGGAGATTCATACCCTCACCACCCTCCAGACCTTCCGCATAGCCCTTAAAACCTGGCTGTCCCGACAGGCCTGGGACTAAAGATCTCAACCCACCCGAATTGTATGAATGTTGTGTTTTTTAACGATGTACTGTCTCATGTGTTTAATTTGTATGTCCTCCCTTCCTTTTGAACTGTAAGCCGCCCTGAGTCCCCCCAGGGAAAAGGGCGGCATATAAATAAAACTACCTAAACCTAAACCTAATCCCTGAGACTTTCATTTCTGAAAAGCTTTATATGTGGTTGCTTCCAAACTAAGCATTAGTAGATAGAACAGCTACATAAAGTTTGTGTGTATGTTGTGCTTCGTTGATCATACAATGGTCTTTTGAGTCTAGTGTGCAGATGGGAGTGATAGTCCAACTAACCCCGAAGTTCTAAGATTAAACATGGAGTTTCTTAACCATTTCATACGTACCTGTAACAAACACACAGAGCCTTTAAGCTCCTGCTTCATAGCTTAACTCCGTATTTCTCAAGCTTGGCAATTTTGATGCATGGACCAACTCCCAGAATTCCCCAGTCAGTACAGCTGGGGGAATTCTGGGAAATTGAACTTTACACATCTCAAAATTGCCAAAAGTGAGAACCACTGCCCAAACTCATACCATGATAGTGCAAGTATATAGTATAAAAGCATATAGCTTTTTTTTATAACTTTCAATTAGGAAAAAAAAAAAAAAAGAACCAGGTCACCCCCTGAAGAGGAAAATATGTAAACACAACAACGGATAGAGTGGATGGAGGGAGGAGTAGAAGGAAAGATAGGAAGGTGAGGAGAAAGGAGAGGAATAGGAGAGAGGGAAAAGCAGAGGAAGAATTGGAGGGAATGTAAGAGTAGGAGAGAGGGGAGGAAAGGGAAGAAGAGGGGAAGGGTAGAGGGGAGGAAGGGGAAGGAGAGAAGGGAAAGGAGAGGAGGAAGGAAGGAAGGAGAGAAGAAAGAAGAAAGGGGGAAGGAAGGAGGGAAGGAAGGAGGGAGGAAAGCAAGGAGGGAAGGAAGGAGAGAAGAAAGGAGGGAAGGAAGGAGGGAAGGAAGGAGAGAAGGAGAGTAGAAAGGAGGGAAGGAAGGAGGGAATGCAGGAGAGAAGGAAGGGGGGAAGGAGAGAAGAAAGGAGGGAGGGAAGGGGGAAGGAGGGAGGGAAGGAGGAAAGGAAGGAAGGAGAGAAGAAAGGAGGGAAGGAAGGAGGGAAGGAAAGAAGAAGAAGTAGGATTGTTGTAAGATAAGGTGGGTTTATGGGATGGTAAGAAAGCAATTTCAAGTATATTGTCAACTGTAGGGGAGAAAAATTGTTACAAATACATAGTATTAATAACAGTTATGAGATCATATAATTGTGAATGTATATATGAGAAATAATTTTTTAAAAAAATAAATAAATAAAAGCATATAGCAGCTGTTCTATAATTGCTCAACCTCTGACCTATTTTGATAATTGGAAAGAAAAACTAGTTGTATATTAACCCTTTGGGGAGGGTGGAGGGGGCTCATACAATAAGCACTGGCAATTGCTAATTATAGAGATCATTATTTTCAATGTTTTTTATTCTTACAACACGGATTTAATATATATATATTCCTACCACTTTCAAAACACCACTTTTATTCCATTCCTCTGTAGATGAAAACTTCTAGGCCACTGCAAATCTGTTTTCCTCGCAGGATGCTTTCCAATTATCTTTACTTTAAAAAAGTAGAGCATCTAACGTGAGAAAATAAAACACCATCTTCACCATGGCTAAATATGGTGATTTAATGGTATAAATTAATATGCTAGTTCTCTAGTAGAGAAGACTCCAATCTTTTTATTAGGATAGAGATTTCTTAAAAGCAAAAAAAAAAAATAACCCACCCTGGGATTACTAAAGAATTGTAGCGCAGTCTTCATTTCAGTGGCGTGCGTGAAAAAAAATTCACAAAATAGTCTTTTCTTCTACTTTGTACAGCATAACCCGTACTTTTCCTATGAGGGGGTCTCTGTTGCTCTCTACTGACTCAGGTTATACATTTACGAAGAACAGCAGCATCATGACATTCTGGGAGTAGGAATAATAAGCCACTTTATATTCTTTTCCTGGTAAAATACCGAATTTGCAAGTGTTGATCTTTGAAGAAAACGCTTCACCTGAATGAATAATGATATCGTAAGTTCAATATTTTGTAAGCCAACTGGGTGACTTTGGGCCAGTATTGGGTATGACACAGTGGTGGGATTCAAAAATTTTTGGAACCTACTCTCTGGGTGTGGCCTCCTTTGTGGGAGTGGCTTGCCGGCCATGTGACCTGGTGGGAGTGGCTTGCCGGCCATTCTCTCTCTCTCTCTCTCTCTCTCTCTCTCTCTCTCTCTCTCTCTTTCCTTCCTTTTGTCTCTCTGTCCCTTTTTTCTTTTTTCTTTCATCTCTCACTCACTCCCTTCCTTCCTTCCTTCCTTCCTTCCTTCCTTCCTTCCTCTTTTTCTCTCTCTCTCTGTGTCAGTCTGTCTGTCTGTCTGTCTCTCTCTCTCTCTCTCTGTGGCAGTGGTGGGTTTCAAAAATTTTTGGAACCTCTTCTGTAGGTGTGGCCTGCTTTCCGGGTCCACTGGTGGAACCTCTTCTAACTGGTTCAATAGATTTGACGAACCGGTTCTACCGAATAGGTGCGAACTGGTAGGAACCCACCTCTGGTATGACACTACCTGGAGATATTTAAAAATAATAAAGATGCTACGATGTAAATAAATAAATAATTTTTGCCGAACGTGTCTATTTTGTAGTATATATGGAATTCCAATCTGGAGCTGTAGTTGCTGTGATGCAAAATCGGATTCTTAACCCTTAGTTCACCCAAGGGAAGCCTAATTTGTAATTTTGATCATTCCGCCCCCCCCCCCCCCATTCATTAAGTTAAACATTACAGAATGTAATACTTTTAACTTCTATTCCATGCTGCTTTTCAATGTGGATACAGCATTTCGGTATTTCTATCCTCCCTGCTGACTTGAGTTACATTTGTGGGAATGGAAAATCAGAAAGCAAAATAGTAAAGTGATTTAATATCAAGAAAGGCAGTGGGGGGTGCACACACACACAATTACACACACTTTCATACGACTTGCATATTGTGTTATCTATTCTAAAAGCTAGCAGAACTGCTAGTTCTACATGTCCAAATATTATTATGCACATAAAAAGGAAAAAAAAAATCCAGTCAGGGATGAGATATTGCAGTTTATGAGCTTTAATTCTGCCAGAGTAATTTTCTCCTCTCTATCTCGTGTTAATGAGGGTCAGACAGAAAGATGCAAGCAAGGAAAGCAAATCCTATTTAAACCTTCTGCTTAATGTACCTTGCAGCAAATTAGCCTGTGAATTGCTACTCTTCACAGCTTTGATATCAAGCAACCTCTGTCTTCAGCTGGAGCTTTGGCAGATAAGACATTAATAAGTCTCAGAGTAACCTTGGTTAATCAAATGAGTTGCTGACGCTTTTTTTCCTGCCCCAAGGCAGCACCGATGCGTTTAGTGTCAAAGGTTCAGTATAAAGAGTGCCAGCTGGTAGCTAAGACTTCCTTTTTTTTGTTTAGCCCAGAACCTGTGGCAGATCTGTGTACAAGAACGATCCAGCCATGGTGAAACTCCAGCTGCCAAATCCTGGTCTGGATTTGAGAATACCTTCTCACAAGGAACTAGAAACGATAGAGACCACAGAAGCTGACTCAAGACCCAAATGGGACAATAAAGCCCAATACATGCTCACCTGTATCGGGTTTTGTGTAGGCTTGGGCAATGTATGGCGCTTTCCCTATCTCTGCCAGAGCCACGGAGGAGGTATGTTTTGATCCCTTCAACCCTCAAAATTAACATTGATTTGATGGAAACTATTTACATGATAGTAATGCATTTTCACCATGCATCACTGTGTTTATCACAACAGCAAAATCATAATAATAAAGTCAGGGTTTTAAGAGGACTTATCTTGTTTCTTTTTCATATATATAAATTTTTATTTTAAACACATCAACACATCAACAGAAACAGACACGTAACTTAAAACAACATAGGAACAATAGGTTCCATCGTATATCATACAGCAGTTCCGTATCGGTTTCTTTGCAATTAGTGTTTTCCCTTCTATACATTTCTATCTTGCATTCATAATCTCCTTATTCGTTATCCATTTTTATGTACAAATCTATATTTATTTATACTTAGGTATTTATAACAAAATAATGTTTACCTATATTGTGCTGTATATTCTTACTATCATTTATTCTCTTACATACAATTCTAGGTATACATTCACATGGTTATTCTTTTTCTTTGCCCTTCTTATACTATTGTTATTCCATTTAAAAGATTATAAGGTACAGTTTGGATTGTTTTGTTTACCATCCCTAGCGCCTGTTATGACACCACCTTATTTTCTCTTTCTTTTCTTCTCTCTCTCCCTTCCTTCCCTACTTCCTTCTTTCCTCCTCTCCTTCCCCTTCTTCATTTCCTTAACTCTCTCCTACTGCTACCCTCTTTCTTCTCCTTCCTACCCTCTCTCCTTCTCTTTCTCTCTCTTTCTCCCTCCTCTCCTTCTCTTTCTCTCCATTCCACCCACCTCTTCGACTTTTTGGTTCCTAGTTATCTTGTTTCTTGGGAGATTGAGAAATGCAGTGGGAGGGGGTCTCTAAAACCCATCTCATTAGCTTCCCGTGAGACATCTTCCTTGCTCTGATCTTGGAAACATAGGAGAGAAGCAAAAGATGGTTTTGTACCATTTTATTTACTGGAAATGAAGTCTGCTGAATTCACTGCATGGTGTTTTATCAGTGACTTTTAATATAAAAAGATCCATTCTAGGGATTCTTAGAAAATCAAGAAAGCCAGATCACAACTTTCTTCCAATTTCTCTCTCTCTTCCCCCTCTTTCATTCATGTCTATAAACAGGCAAAACATGTTACTTTGTGACCTGCAAACATGAGAAAATAAAAATTGTTAAATTTGTAATCAAGAAGTTGTTCATTTTCATCAACAATTGTAGGCTATCCCTGTGGCATAACATCTTTTATTGCATCGAACTATGTTACTCTAGAAAGTTTTTAATGATCTGTTCAAATATCTTGGGATGAGAGACAACTTTTTTGTTATAATCTCTTTTTACAATATTATTTATAATATTTTAAGACCAATAAGTTGAACAAATGAATCTCCTTCTGTACTTCAAGAAAAACGCTAATAGTGTATCCATATTCTGGAATATTTCTGCTCATTGTGTCTGCTTCATATTTCTTGCCTTTGCAAATCCATTAGTGCTTGGTCAGCTGTTGTGCCCTTTCTTTATACTTGATTGCAGTTCAATATAATGGAGTTGAATATACAGTAGTTTACAGATGCCTCAATAACTACAAATTATCACTAACCCCAACAGTGTCAAAACCCAGCTGATATAGTGATTAGAAGCATTGGGCTAGAAACGGAGAGACAAGGAATTCTAGTCTTGTCTAAAGCATGAAGACAAACGGATCACTTTTTGTATTGTATTGTATTTTATTATTTGTATGCCGCCATTCTCTGGGAGGACTCAGGGCGGCGAACAATTCAAGGGGGGAAAAGGGGAACATAAAAAGACAAAATACAAATAATAAAAGTAGACAACAGTCGCACAACCATACATGTTGAGAGGGGAGGGAACTCATCACCCCCAGGCCTGCTGGCAAAGCCAGGTTTTGACGGCTTTTCGGAAGGCCTGGAGAGAGGTGAGGGTCCGAATCCCTGCAGGGAGTTCATTCCAGAGGGCCAGAGCTGCCACAGAGAAGGCCCTCCCCCGGGTAATAGCCAGGTGGCATTGGCTGGTAGATGGCACCTGGAGGAGGCCAACCCTGTGAGATCTAATGGGTCTGTGGGAGGTAATTGGCAGCAGGCAGTCTCTCAACTTTCTGCCAGTCACTCTTCTTTAGCCCCCAGAAGAAGGCAGTGGCAAACTACTTCTAAACAATAGTGCTAAGTAACATGTAGGAGCTTGTTCTTGTAGTCACCAGTGGTCAAGATAACTTGAAGGCAAGGAGAACAGCAACCATTGTCTATGGGATAAGATCTTATCTTTGAAGAAAACAACAGGAGGATATTAGACTTTCTGCAGATGACAAACATCTGTTCTAATAAGCTTAGGGATGTATGTGCTAATCTTAATAACAAATGCACTTTAATTTTTGCAGTCAACATTTTTAATGTGTGTGTGTGTTTTTTTTTGGTAATTTTTGTTCTGTTTGGTTTTCAAATTTTGTTCCCTCCGGTTACCCAGAAAGGCGGTGAAGTATAAATCAAATCAATAAGTAAAAACAAATTAGTACTGATATCAATATAACATGAGTTTTGAGCATTTATTAACATTGAAACTGAAGGGCCCACTATTTTGCTTCAATATTATTTTCTGTTTCAAGAAATGGAAATAATTCTCCTTGCCATTCATCTCTCTCTCTCTCTCTCTCCCTCCCTCCCTCCCTCTCTCTCTCTCTCTCTCTCCCTCTCTCTCTCTCTCTCTCTCTAGATTGACAAGATATAGATCAGTGGGTTTTCCCAGTTCAACAGGGGAGAGAAATTGGATGCCAATTTCAGTCTTTCTGGTAGCTGGCACAGTTTCATGGGAATCACCATGGGTATCAGGGGTGGGCTTGAGTAGGCACTACTCCCGGTTTGCTCATGGGTGCACTGTACAGGTGTGCTTGATGCACACTGTGTGTGCATGCACAATACAATAAAAATGGTTCTACATGTGCACAGAAGCAAAAAAACAAGATGGTGGCACCTATGGCGCTGCCCAGAGAACCAGTTCAGGGACATGGCAGCCTGGATCGCTGGTGGTTCCAGCGACCCAGGCCGCCAAACCACTACTGGTTTGGTGGTGGGTGTGGCTTAAATCATGTGATTTGGCAAAATTTGGGGGTGGAGGTGGTAGCAAGAGAACCTTGGGCGTAACTTAGCTTTCATTTGATGATTTATAGAAACACCTGAGATTTTTAAGATTGGTTTCGTACAAGTATTTGCTTGCTTCGGTTATGCATATAGAAATTGAACCTCAGTGGTGGGATTCAAATAATTTCACAACCGTTAAATTATGCCCTAATGACCAGCAGGGTAGGTGGGGCTTGGTGGTCATGTTACTGGATGGGCATGGCCAACTCAACATCACTCAGGTCGATGGGCGCTTCACCTTAGCTGTTACAATGTAATAAGGGTTAGCTGGAGAGGCAGTTTCTGTAAGCAGGGCAATAAAGATTAGGCTAGAAACAACACCAGAATGTTTCCTTCCTGCCTTCCTTACAGGATTAACCCTGTAAAGTGGAAAAAAACCAAAATGAGATTTCTTCCAACAACCGGTTCTCCGAACTACGTAGAAAGTTACCAACCGGTTCTCCTGAATAGGTGCAAACTGGCTGAATCCCACCACTGCTGAACCTGTATATTCTTATTCCAAACTGTAACCTAGCATTTTGGAAGCTTCCATTCAGGATATCAACGTATTTTATTTTATTTATTTATTTATGGTTTGCAGTCAAGTAAAATTAGTGGAATATTATAAAATAAATTTATGCTGTAATTTCTATTTTGAAAAAAAAAATCAGGTCAGAATAGTTCTGATCAACCTGACGTTTGAAGATACAAATAGCCTGAGTTTTCAGGACCTTTATTCAGTGGACTTTGTATGCAGCAGAGAACATTTACCGTGGACTTCATGCCCATTGTGAGCAATTTAAATAATTTACAACATTGCATCATTTTATGTTGTTTGTATAATTGTATCACTAATGCTTTTATATCCGTTACGTCAATTAACCTCATGCACATTATACCCAGGACATTTGTACTGTGCAAATTATCATTAAAAAGCCCATAAATGTTTTCCAGAATTTTGTAGAAATATTTCTTATTTTAACACTGTTCAAATAAGTCAACTTTATATCCCTTTCTTTTGCTTCTGACCATCTTGACCTTTAATTCATCAAGTTCTGTCATAAGATTGAATCTCCATCTCAAACAATTCTTCGGGGCTTTAGAAACCTCTTTTGTAAATCCAGTGATAAATCCTTGCCCAGGTCATTTTTTATCTCTTGGTTTATCATTTATGTTTCCACTCTAGCTGCCATCTCTGTTTTATAATCCACAATTCTTTATTTTCCTATATTTTTACATCAGTTGAAATTTATTTCACCTTTTTGCTGGTCTTTAACGTCTTCCATTTGTTTTCTTTTCTGCCTTTTAGAATAGAGTTTGTAAAGAAGTATGGAGTCTTCTTCAAGAAACATATCAATTTGTGCAGAAATTATTGCTGCCAATTTAACTATAAGTGTTAAATTGGCAGGAATAAATAAAAATAAATCTCCCAAATCTTAAAAAAACAATTTAAAGATCTAAAGTGTCATAACTTTATCATTTTATAAATTACACTGCTACTCTTTTGATTCAAGAATAAGCAAATTTTCCTTCCTTTCTACCTTCCTTCCTTCTTGCCTTCCCTCCCTCCCTCCCTCCCTCCCTCCCTCCCTCCCTTTTTCCTTTCACTTACTTACTTACCTTCCTACCAGAAACTGTAGTCCTCTTTACTGTCTCATTTCTATAATCACAAAGTTGGATATTTCTTTCTTTGTTATTTTCAAATTTCACGCCATCATCTCTTTGTTAATAGATTAAACTGTTTATACTGTTTTGTTTATTTAGTTATTGGAACAGTCTTAGCAAAAGTCCTAATATTTCAAATTTGTCTGGTCCTTTAACTCATTTAAAACTTTCTTAAATTAAATTTGTATTTATTGATTTGCCATTTATTTTGTATTCTTTGAATTATTTAAACCGCTGGCTATTTTGTCCTCTATTTGGGGTGAAGTTTTACTCACCAGGTAGTTTTTCCAAACTAATTGCTTAGGAGACCTCTTTTAACTTTTAAATAATTAGAAATGACAAAGTAACGTGTTTCCCCCAAAATAAGACAGGGTCTTATTTTCTTTTGACCCCTGAAATAAGCACTTGGCCTTATTTTCAGGGAGGTCTTATTATTTTTGAGGTGCAGGAGACGGCGAGGGTGGTCACCTCATGGCTGCTGCTGTGTTGCAATATTTTCAGGGAGGGCTTATTTTGGGGGGGAGGGCTTATTTTAGTGCATGTGCTCAAAAGCCCGATTGGGCTTATTATCTGGGGAGGTCTTATTTTCAGGGAAACAGGGTATTTAGGAAGTGAGTTTAGACATATCCACTGTCCTTGAAGGTTCTTCCACAGGTCAGAATTTGATAGCTTTCCTTGAGTCCCAGTGCTCAGACCCAGGAATCAACTACTGTCTTGTGGTCTCCTTATGAGGAACAGCCATCTGAAGCAAAATTGGGCAATCTCTTACCCTCTTCTTGTCTAGAGAGGTTCTGTTGGACCAACTCTATCTTTGGTTTATTGGCCTTAGCCACATCATTGTCTCCATTCCTTTGGAGATGTCTTAGCTTAGCATTCCTCCATCCAACAGTCCTGGCCTTTAATTGCCATCAACTAAAGTAAAAACTATCTCCGGTGATTTATTTTTTTTGCTGTCAAATCAAAAGTAGCATTTTTTGTCTTTTGCCAGCTCAAGTGATGCTATTTGATTGGCCTGCTGTGTTTTGTTTCATAGGAGCAAACACATCCCTTAGTATCTGTTTTTGCAGAAATGCCTGGTCCTTCTAATCACTATCCTCCATAGACATTTTTAAATGATGTTACATTTCACTGACTGTACAGTTTAAAAAGCTGTTTTCTTAAAAAGGCATTTATTTTTTAAAATATCTCACAAGTAGAATTGATGAGAATTCGGCTTTCTATCTCAAGTGACAAAAAAATGTGGTAAAACTGGGAAGCCTCATTTCTTTTCACTGGTCCAAGGGAGATAATAATCTTAAGAGTCGAGGTGGCGCAGTGGTTAGGGTGCAGTACTGCAGGCCACTTTAGCTGACTGTGATCTGCAGTTCAGTGGTTCAAATCTCACCGGCTCAAGGTCAACTCAGCCTTCCATCCTTCCGAGGTGGGTGAAATGAGGACCTGGACTGTGGGGGCAAGTTGCTGACTCAATTTGCTAAAAAAAATTGTAAACCGCTTAGAGAGGGCTGAAAGCCCTATGAAGCGGTATATAAGTCTAATAAATAAATAAATAAATAAATAATAGCAATAGCAATAGCAATAGCAATAGCAATAGCAGTTAGACTTATATACCGCTTCATAGGGCTTTCAGCCCTCTCTAAGCGGTTTACAGAGTCAGCATATTGCCCCCAACAATCCGGGTCCTCATTTTACCCACCTCGGAAGGATGGAAGGCTGAGTCAACCTTGAGCCGGTGAGATTTGAACAGCCAAACTGCAGAACTGCAGTCAGCTGAAGTAGCTTGCAGTGCTGCACTCTAACCACTGCGCCACATCGGCTTCTAGATAAAGAAAAGAGATAAAGAAATAGGAGGGTTCACCAGTCAGGGGAAGTGAGATCATACCAAAACATCAGACCACTGTGATCGACATGGAGAAAAGGATTGAAAAGGAATGTGAAGAGATTGAGAAGGTTATTTCTCGGCCTTGGTACAATGAAAAGCACTGCATTTCATTGTACCAAGAGTAGAGATGAATTCAGAATATGTTCTAACTGGAAAATCAATTTTTTAAAGATGTTTAGATCTTAGTAATATTAGTTCTGTTATTTTGGTGGAGGATTTAAAAAAAAACTTTGTAGATTTCTAAACATGGAATTATTGTCCTTGGGCAGAAAAAGTTTGGTCTTAAGCTTCAGGGAATTGACCATTCCTTTCTTATTGGTGTGATATCAAAAGTAGGTATAAAGCCTCTATTAAATTCCACTTTTGGAGATTGGTATAATTATTGACCGCTGGCTAAAATGATTGAGAAAGTGATGATAATTCAGAAGGACCCTGGTTTTATTGAACCATTTCTATTGGGCTTTTAACTGTGATTGAAAGCAGCATGATAAATTACCTGTTAAATATGGAAATTATGATTATATTAGTTTATTTTACTATAGAGAAAGTTTCAGTACCGTGACCTCAATACTTTTCAAGAGTGCTTGATAGAATTCTGCCTTGGTGACGTATTCTGAAATAGTTCCATCTTTCCTGTTGGCCTGTTTCTAGTAAGGGTGATTGAGAGCAAAAATATTTGATCTTTCTGCCACTTAGCACAGAGATCCATCTTGTTTGAATTATAGATGCAATTAGTAATACAAGTGACATCCTGCTCTATTACCTCTAGTGTCAAAGTTTCTGGTTTTAAGGACTGATGCATGAATATGTACTCCCAAAACAATGTAAGTACACTGTTTGGGAATACTTTTTGAAGTTGTTCCTCGATTCCCCGATGGCAATTGGGGCAAAGATTATGCTTGCGCAACTATAACTACTGTGGCATATATGATTGTTCCAGTGGTGGGATTCAAATAATTTAACAACCGGTTCTCTGCCCTAATGAATATCTGGGTAGGTGGGTTCGGTGGTCATGTGACTGAGTGGGCCAACTCAAGGTCATTCAGGTCGATGGGCACTTTGCCTTAGTGTTACAATGTAATAAGGGTTAACCGGAGAGGCAGTTTCTGTAAGCAGGACAGTAAAGATGAGGCTAGAAACAACACTAGAATGTCTCCTTCCTGCCTTCTTTACAGGATTAGCCCTGTAAAGTGGAAAAAAACAAAATTGAGATTTCTTCCAATAATCGGTTCTCTGAACTACTTAGAAAGTTACCAACTGGTTCTCCCGAATAGGTACGAACTGGCTGAATCCCACCACTGGATTGTTCATGGGCTGATTGGATATCATACCATTTATTTATACCTTACCCTTAATTGCTATACAATCTACCTGGAGATACCTTCTTGAGGAGTGTTTGGAAGTTTCCTTCCAACCCTCTGCTGAGGCAGTTTTCCCGCCTGAGCAGGGGGTTAAACTAGAAGACTTCCAAGGTGAGTGGGTGGGCGGGGCAAGCAAGCGGTGAGTGGGAGGGTGGGGCGAGCGAGTGGTGAGCGGGTAGGTGAGATGAGCGAGCAGTGATTGGGGAAGCGAGCAGTGAGTGGGAGGGTGGGGCTAGCGAGTGGTGAGCGGGTAGGTGGGGCGAGCGAGCAGTGATTGGGGCGAGCGAGCGGTGACCGGGTGACTGGGTGGGGCAAGTGAGCGGGAGGGGTGAGCAAGTGGTGACCTGGCAGGGGGCAGGGCCAGTCAGCAGTCACTACCAATTCGACAACCCAGGCCAAATGTCTGATAACGGTTCACGCGAACCAGTGTGAACTAGCTGAATATCTGCTCTATTCCATCCCATTCCATTCCATCCTATTCCATTTTTCAACCTTACAAAATGGGAGAGTTAAACTGTTCATCAGGATATGGGATTATATTATCACCATATTAAAAGATCACACTAATTGCCAGTTGTTGGGTTTTTTTGCATGCAAATTAAGGTGGTGGTGACATTAAATTTAAAGCACTAAAAAGCTCTCACTACTCTTGGAATATTCTATCCCTTATTAATCTTTTAGTCATTCAAGTATACAATATATTTTCTTCTAACACTCCCCTGCTTTTAAAGCCAATATTTATCATTAGAGAGCACTTTCCCCTATACCATCTGAACTTCATCGTTGTTAATTATTTTAATACCATTTAAATTATTGTTATGATGTTTGTATTTTAGATGTTGTTTTTGTATGCCTTACGTGTTCATATGAATAGAAAGGCATTAGACCAATCAAATGAAATATACTGAATAAATACTAAACAGTAGGTCCTTGCATTATTTATATCATATTTCAGATACTGATGTAGGGACTTAGCAAAATAATTTCAGTACCCTAAAGATGATAAATCTGAGATGCAGGTATAACTTTTGTCTTACTATTTATTTTTCAACCAATTTAACTTCAGTTCTCCATTTTCTTTTTCCCAAGTTTACCCCATATCAACTAGTTTTATTTTATTCATTTTTACTTTCCCCAAATAGTTTGGGGACCTATTTTTTTGCCTTTTTTATGACTTGTTCCACAGCATATTGAAGTCTTCAGAAGGAATTGAAGGATCCTTTAATTACCACAGTCATGATTGTAGTAGGCTGCATGCCAGTGGTAGGTTTCAAAAATTGTTCGAACCTACTCTGTGAGTGTGGCCTCCTTTGTGGGAGTGGCTTGCTGCCCATGTGACCGGATGGGAGTGGCTTGCCGCCCATGTGACCGGATATGAAGATGCCGACGACACTTGTCAGAACCACTTTAAATTACATCACGCACAGCACTGGCCTGCATAAGAATATGATGTAAACTTGTTTTTTAAAAGGCATCTTTGGTTTGCGTTAAAACAACTTCAACACACGCAATGTTCTGATTGCACCACAAACGCAGTAGTCATCCTTACCTTTCACAGAGGCACTGAGTTTTATAAAAATGAGCATGATAGTGTAGAATAATCATATCCAAAGACCAGTAGTGGGTTTCAAAAATTTTTGGAACCTCTTCTGTAGGTGTGGCCTGCTTTCCGGGTCCACTGGTGGAACCTCTTCTAACCGGTTCGGTAGATTTGACGAACTGGTTCTACCGAATAGGTGCGAACTGGTAGGAACTCACCTCTGCTGCATGCACAGACAATGCACCAAATGCTCTTATAAAGTACCATAGTAATGTATTTTCTTTCAAACTAGGGAAGATTCAGAGTAGAATTCACCAGAACTGTTTTCTTGTCCCTTTCATTGTTTCTCATGATCAATAAATCCACTCCTTTTAGGCCAGTTTTATACCAAACATACTCACTTTGATTGTAACTTCACAGGAGCTTTTATGATCCCTTTCCTCATCTTGCTTGTCCTGGAAGGCATCCCTTTGCTCCATCTTGAATTTGCCATTGGACAGAGACTCCGAAAAGGTAGCGTGGGAGTCTGGAGCGCTATCCATCCGGCCCTGAAGGGAGTAGGTAAGTTTTGAAAATATTTTGATCCACCAGTAACAAAGACCTTTTAACCCACACTGATACCTCAGCGTCAGGGGTTCACCAACTGAAGGAACAGCATGGAGGAGCTGCTGGAAATGTAAAATATACAACTATTTTAATTCAACATTTTAGGTGCATTTATTTCCAGAGAACATTTAAAAAAACAATTACTTTTACAATTAAGCCTTTGTTTATTTATTGTCTATTGCTAATGAGGCTAAAAATAGTTCAGTGAATGGGCTGGAAATTTTAGATTAGATTCTACTTTTAATGCTATCACAATACTTTCAACGTTATTTATCATGGCGTTATAATTCAGCAACCATTTTTTTGTTGTTAAAATAGTAATTGAAATGTAGTATTTCAAATGGTTCACTGACAAAACCGCGAAGCCCTCTTCCGTGCCGACATAACCGCGGAAGGCAAATCCATGCCATCTAAAGCGCTAAGCAAAATGCGACCCTAGCGCGTCGACATAACCGCGGAGGGCAAATCCCCGCCTTCCGAAGCGCTCAGCAAAATGCTTTTACTAGCATTCAAAAGCTAACCCTAACCCTAACCCTAACCCTAACCCTAACCCTAACCCTAACCCTAACCCTAACCCTAACCCTAAACCTAACCCTAACCCTAACCCTAACCCTAACCCTAAACATAACGTAACCCTAACCCTAACCCTAACCCTAACCCTAACCCTAACCCTAACCCTAACCCTAACCCTAACCCTAACCCTAACCCTAACCCTAACCCTAACCCTTACCTTAACTTAAATCGGCTTTCTGTCACCGCGCTGTTGTAAAGCGCCCTTCTGTCGTCACACTGTTGTCGCCGTGCTGTTGTCGCCGCGGTGATGACGTCGTGGTTTTAGCGACACGGTTTTTGTCGGCGCGCTTTTGTCGGGTCACGATTTCAAACAACTAGAAAAGTGCTGTTGCTGTAAATTAAGAAGATTATACATAGTGTCCACAAAGATAAAAAATAAATCTTTTGTTTTAATTGTAAGAAACTATAGAAAACTTTGAAACTTTAATTGAAACAAGAAACTGAACATTAGATGAATATTAGATGATTAATAAAGGATTGATGAAATACTCAGGGAGAAAAGCTAATCAAACTTATATTGTATTACAAATGTTATATTTGAAGTTAGTCAGCTTCGTATTTTTTCTTGCATTTCAAGGATGAGGTATCCTCTGTTAAACATTTCCCCAACACCTCTGTTTTTTTGTTACTGCAGAAACTCCACAAGGTGAAATAGTAATGAAGTTTCCATGACTGTAGATGTTATAATTACTGATCTTTTTCTCTCTCTTCAAAATAAGGGTTTTGACATGGGAAATAATGGATGGAGGGGCAGGTTAAATTATTATAGTTTGTAAAACTATTTTCTATAGTTTCTTACAGTTAAAACAAAAGATTTATTTTTCATCTTTGTGGACACTATGTATAATCTTCTTAATTTACAGCAACAGCACTTTTCTAGCTGTTTGAAATACTACATTTCAATTACTATTTTAACAACAACAAAAAAAGGTTGCTGAATTATAACGCCATGATAAATAAAGTTGAAAATATTGTGATAGCATTAAACGTAGAATCTAATCTAAAATTTCCAGCCCATTCACTGAACTATTTTTAGCCTGGTTAGCAATAGACAATAAATAACAATAAATAAACAAAGGCTTATCACCAACCAGTAATTGTTTTAGGGAGCCGAGCTGGCGCAGTGGTTAAATGCAGCACTGCAGGCTACTTCAGCTGACTGCAGTTCTGCAGTTCGGCTGTTCAAATCTCACCGGCTCAAGGTTGACTCAGCCTTCCATCCTTCCGAGGTGGGTAAAATGAGGACCCGGATTGTTGTTGGGGGCAATATGCTGACTCTGTAAACCACTTAGAGAGGGATGAAAGCCCTATGAAGAGGTATATAAGTCTAACTGCTATTGCTATTGCTATTTTTAAATGTTCTCTGGATATAAATGCACCTAAGATGTTGAATTAAAATAGTTGTATATTTTCCATTTCCAGCAGCTCCTCCATGCTTTTTGGCATGGCTAGAACACAGAAAGTGAATATTCAAAGGAAATGCATAGTTTTTGATGGGCTAAATTCAAAGTGCAGTTTCACTTATAGCCTATTGCTGTATTAGTATTCCAAGACAGTTATTCTGTGACTTCAGCCTGTTTTATGCAATCCAATGAAACATTAATGGAGAAAATTCCATGGGGTCAGTTTTAGAGCACCAAAATCTGTAAATACCACTGGTTATAATGGTGGAAAATATGTTGCGTCTTTATCACCATGCAAAACCATCAAACAGCTCTTGTCTCAGCCTCTTTCTATATAGTAGAAATAATTTACTAATCAATTCTATGCAAGGAATGGGGCTGAAATGAAAAATTCATGCAGATTTCGCACAGGTCTTAATTTTTTTAATTGTACTGAATAAGCTCTGCTTAAAGTTTCTCCTCTCTTCCTATAGGAATAGCAGCAATGTTTGTCTCCTTTCTTGTTGGATTATACTATAATACGATTATTGCCTGGGTGATGTGGTATTTCTTCAACTCCTTTCAAGATCCACTGCCCTGGAGCGACTGCCCACTTAATGACAACAAAACAGGTACAGGCTATGAATGAAATGCTTACGCCAGCTGACAATCCTTCACGAGAAGCCTTCTCTGAGGAAATAATAGGAGAAAATATAATGTATATTTTATTTCCACCCCCCCTCCCATAACATTCAAGACTTTTGACCAAATCTGCTGGATTGATTATATTATCCTATGAAAGAATTGCTATTATAAGTAAAAGCAATCATTCTATTGCTGAATCCTTAGCGTGATGGTAATTAAACCTGGACTTTGGTATTGAGATGCGTCTCATCTGACACAATGAATAAAGGGATGGTTAGATATTGAGGCCTACTTAGTATGTATTGGTAATATTTGGGGTAGTGGTTGAAGTTTCTGATAAATAACTATTTTATATGTTCTGAAAGGCAATTTCCAATTCAATAAAATTTGTATGCCGCCCACTCCCTAGGGACTCTGGACGGCTTACAGACAGATAAAAACATTTAAAAATAAGGTACATTATTAAAATTGCACATCATCTATTCAGTGTAGGTGGGGCTGGACATTGATCAACAGCCCCAGGCCTGCTGGAATAGCCAGGACTTGGTGGCTTTACGGAAGGCCGGGAGAGTGGTAAGGGTCCGGATCTCTATGGGTAGGTCGTTCCACAGTGCCGGCGCAGCTACAGAGGACCGGGATGCACCGGTCCATCCCCGCACCCGTAGACCCCTCTTCCCCTCCCGTAGCCTCCGTTCTTCCCGGCAGGCCGTTTCTGCCATGCATTCTGGGATGAGAGGCGGATCCGGGCCGCCATCCACTTCTGCTACTGCACTCAGTGGAGGGGGCTTCAGGCCGCACGCTCAATCCCCTCATACATGTCAACCAAGCATTCCCCACAAACATGCCTCACTACAGTTTAAAAGATGCAACAATATAATAAAGTAATTTTACTAGTTTAAAAGAAGGTGGGTTCATTCATTCACAGGCATACACATACATTCCACATACAAAGGCATTGCCTTTTTGCAACATAACCCTAAATATATCGACTGAAATCTTTCTGATAAATTTCTACCTGATCCACACTAAGTTGCTGCCTTGAATTTTCAAAGCAAAACTGCAGGAAGAGGCAAATGATTGATCTCTATAGCACTGTGTTTTTTTTACAGTTACATAGATAGCGTAATTGATGGCTTAAAGCAGTTATCTAAATAAGCTTAGATATTTTTAAAGCACTGACATTGTGCAATTGACAGTGCATAGTACATAGTCCTACAAAAGTTATGTCTTTGAAAAGGATTCTGAAAAAAAAAAAGAAAAAATGGTACTTTCAAGTCTCTTCTAGTGCTTTATTACAATTCATATTTGCACATTAACAACACCCTGTAAGTCATTTTGTCATTGCCTTCTTTCCTTCCTTCCTAATTTTCTATTAAATACTATTCAAAATATGTTGCTTAGGTCATAGAATGCTGCACTCCTTTGAAAAAGAAATATTGATTAATAAGTTAATAACAAACGGGCTGATTCTATTTTTAATATAATTGGTTTAAAATATAACAGGGCAGGAACTTACAAGGCTTGTGCAATATAACAGGAAAGTTACCGTTTATGTAAGAGGGAAATATAATTTTCAGATGCTGTCTGGCCTCATCTATAGCAATAGCAACAGCAGTTAGACTTATATACCGCTTCATAGGGCTTTCAGCCCTCGCTAAGCGGTTTACAGAGTCAGCAAACATCACCTGACATTATCTCCTAAAGGCAATACATCACCATTTCCCTATTCATAGGTCTTCTTATGTTTTTGGAAGACTTTCAGATCAGGTATAATTGAGCTGAATGCTGGCTCTTGATATTGATGGGTTTCCTAATATTTTAAGCACAAAAAAAGTAGATGTTTTTCTTTTAAAGCTTATGCAGTTGACTTTGTTCAAATTATAAATTGCTCAATAGTCTACAACCCTAATTCTAAATTCAGTTCATCTGAAAATATCTGAATTCATGACTTTCTTTCTTTGCCAAACTCATATGCTGCCGCATTAAAAAAAAAGAAGAGAAAAGAAAACCAGTCACAGGCCATTGAATGTCTTCCTGTTTTCAGGTTTCATAGAGGAATGTGCAAAGAGCTCTCCAGTGGATTATTTTTGGTACAGGGAGACTTTAAACATCACCACTTCTATTGAAGATTCTGGAAATGTACAATGGTGGCTTTTGCTCTGCTTGATTTGCGCCTGGGCCGTCCTATATGTGTGCACGATCAGGGGCATCGAAACAACAGGAAAGGTACCTCAATCTTTTTTGCTTAGAGGGGGGAAATGCTATTTATATGGTTCCACCACAAAACCGCGGAGGACAAAATCGCGCTCGACGAAAGCGCGCATTTGACGTCATCACAGCGCGACGAAAACATCGCGCTGTGATCGAAAAATGTAAAAATAAAGCGAAAACCTTACCCTAACCCCCCCAAACCTAACCCTAAACCTAACCCTAAACCTAACCCTTAACCTAACCCTAAATCTAACCCTAAACGTAACCCTTAACCTAACGCTAAACCTAACCCTAACCCTTAACCTAACCCTAACCCTAAACCTAACCCTAAACCTAACCCTTACCTTTATGTGAATCGGCTTGCTTTAATTTTAATTTTATTTCAATTTTTAATTTTTTTCGTCGCGCTGTGATGACGTCAAATGCGCGCTTTCGTCGAGCGCGATTTTGTCCTCCGCGGTTTTGACGGGTCACGATTTATATTTGTGGTTCTTTCTGTTGCAAATTATTCCAGAACATCCTCTTTGAGAAAAATCATACTATATAGTCCCCTCACAGCCATTGTCTTGAGTTTAGAAATTGGAGAACAACCCAGTTTCAATAGTGGGTGGGAGAGCAATTATTGGATAAAAAAATTACTACTTATTTTTCTAAATAGTAAGATGTTCTCCTTGCTTCCTACGAGATTGCCACAACACATTTTCCCAGTCTCAGCATTCCTTTACCATGCAATGTCCAGTTATGCTCTTAATAAAGACCTGAACATCATAGCATGGGAGCTGCAAACTGCAGAGAAATTGCAGATCATGCTGTATCAGTGAGCTATTTTGCATTTGATGTTACTTCAGAAAAAAAAAGTCATTTATGAGGGAGTTGCTTCTATGCTTCACCTTCCATGGTAACATCTAAACAAGTGGGAGGGAAGAAGTTGCTACTAGACACTGTTGAAAGAAATGTCCTTCTGGGTTTAGCTCCAAGTGGGGGAGAAGACACTGGAGACATGGAGGCTGCTTGGAAAGATGGTTTATTGGTGGACAGGACCACATGGCTTGAGCCCTGAACAGAAAAGGTGATCACATGCTTCAATGTTGGTGGAGAAGAAGAGAAGGGCTGAAGGAGGGGCTTGCTAGGCTTTTTATACCCTGTTTAGTCCCACCTCTCTGTTTCCTGTTCCTGTGTAAGAAATGTATTCTGATTGGTTGTCAGGCTCCCATGGTGCCATGCAGGGGGCTACTCTCTAGGCTGTTTTGAATCCATAGATGAGTTCTCAGATGCCATGTGGAGAGTTGAGTAATATCCCTTCCCCCTACAGCTGCAGTGGAGAAGTCTTTATTATGTAAAGTAGGCTAGCCTGGCTAGTCTTAATGGGCCTATTGACAAAGTGGGGGTGGGCAAGGAGCTACAGGCAACTATTCTGTCTTTTAAAACATGCTTCTTTTCACATCCAGAGAAATATTCTGCCTTTTCAATATTTCCTAGGATATTTCATTTTTCTGGGAGAAGGCTGGATGATAACTTCCCACAACACGATTCCATTTTTTATATGACCTTATTTACATGGTTCTTGTTTTACATGGTATCTGCAAGACGTGAGCCAAACTATGTGAAGTAGCCTCCCCTCCCCGCAGAAGTATATTTTATAAATCTGCATTTTGAGAATGGCCTGGTTTAAGGACAACCCATAGTTAAGAAAAGAGTCTACTGTAGTAAAAATAGTGCTAAATATACAATGATTCAAGTTAAATATACAACAGTTCAGTACACTTGAACTTGATAGTAGCGTATAAATATTTATTCACTACTTATACACTATTATACAATGGTACTGTTCCAGCTTACATACAAATTTGACTTAAGGATAGACCTTGAGAGTAGAACTCACTCTTAAACTGGCGACTACAATACGTATGAAATACATTCCTCACTAAGCGTTATTGTGAAAAACAGTTTCTACACGTTTCCATGTACTTTCTTCACTTCAAACCTTGAAATATAAACTTTTCAAACATTCCATACTTTCAGATTTAAAAGGCATTCTGCCTTAATGAAGATATCTTGCCCATAATTTCTCTGTGGTATTGTTTGTAGTATTGTTGAAGCATTCCATAATACAAATCTATCCTCGACACGATTGTATGAGGAAGATCAAATTGCTAGATGGTGGCAAGATGGTGCAAGATGGTTATAAACTAAAGCCAGTATCTAAAATATTAAACTGAAATAGCAAAGGAAAATAACTCAGCCAAATGACAGATTATTAAAATTCTCCAAAAGCAAGTAACTCATTCAAAACCATTCCAACGTGTCCAAAAACAGGCCTAAGTATTTAAAGTCTATCAGGACAGAATCATGAGAAGGGGGGTTCTAGAGCTATTGTGGTCACCATTGAAAAGACCATGTCTCCTGTATCTTGTTGCAAGCCTACCAATATCTGAAATTATTGGTAGGCCTGTGGAAAGTATTTTGTGATATAGATATTACAATACTCAGTTGTACATATTCTTCCTCAGGCAGTATATGTGACTTCAACCCTTCCATATGTTGTCCTGACCATTTTCTTGATCCGTGGCTTGACTTTGAAAGGATCTACCAGTGGTATTGTTTTTCTGTTTACACCCGATGTAAGTATTAATTATTTTTGTATTTCAAGAAAATAAAAAAAGATGTTATTAAGTTAACCGCAAAAGAGCTGTGATAATTCCAATTCTAATACAATTTGCACTGTTTTCCTTATTATTATCAGTCCTTTAAATCAGAGAAACATTGTAGGTCAATGTTCTCTGGCTTAATGTATTACTGGAACACATGTTGAAGGAACATCTATCCTTACTTATGAAAACTGGAGCTTCATCTGTGCGGCAAACTTCGGGCAATTTTTATAAAATGCAGTTCAGAATTGCAATGCTTTTTCAACTGACCTAAGAAAACTAATGGATGGAAATGCGATTAATTATTTTGTGATGCTAAGCCCAGCCTGTCTTTCTAAGTCAAGTTGCACAGAAATTAGGGAAAAAACCCACACGAAGATGAAGTTACTTCGACCCGTGCAAGAAATCCCAACGACCAATAAGATCGCACAGGTTGGGCCTCCTCCGGGTGCCGTCGACCGGACAATGCCGGCTGGCGGCTCCCCGAGGGAGGGCCTTCTCTGTAGCTGCCTTGTGGAACGAGCTACCCGCAGAGATCCGGACCCTTACCACTCTCCCGGCCTTCCGTAAAGAGACCAAGACCTGGCTGTTCCGGCAGGCCTGGGGCTGTTGATTAATATCCAGCCCCACTTGATTGAATGGATGATGTATTAATTTTAATAATTGTATTTTTTAAAAAAAAAATTAAATGTTTTTTACTTTTTCTGTGAGCCCAGAGTCCCAATGGGAGTGGGCAGCATACAAATCTTATTAAAGTTGAAAGTTGAAATCCTATACATGTAATTCCTACAGTTTCTGAGGTTTTTTCCCAAGTTTTAAAAGGAAATAGCCATTTGTTGGAATATGCATGCTATTATAATTTTATTCTATAGTTATAGTTTATAGTTTTATTGATTTGTATGCCGCCCACTCCCGAAGGATTCCAGGCAGCTTACAATAAAACAAGGGAGGGGGAATAATACACAAACAACATTAAAATATACAACAGTCACAATCTCCAGGGGGCTAGATATTTCGAGAGCCCCCCGGCCTGCTGGAGCAGCCAGGATTTAACAGCTTTGCGGAAGGCCGAGAGGGTAGTAAGGGTCCGGATCTCCACAGGGAGGTCATTCCAGAGGGCTGGCGCTGCAACAGAGAAGGCTCTCCCCTGGGGAGTCGCCAGCCGGCATTGGCTGGCAGATGGAATCCGGAGGAGACCTAACCTGTGTGATCGAATCAGTCTATGGGAGGTGATCGGCAGGAGGCGGTCTCTCAGGTACTATGTTCCTCTACCCACCCTCCCTCCCTCCCTCCCTCCCTCCCTCCCTCCCTCCCTCTCTCTCTCTCTCACACACACACACACATGTGAATGTGTGAGAGAAAGAATTCGGGTTGTACAAAGTACAAACTTTTCACACTGCCAAAACATACATCTCAATAGTAAGTCAAAAAAAACTTTTAGAAAGGGTTGACAGCAGACCAGAGGGTTGACTACAACTACGGAGAGTTGAAGGAGGTGTCACGTGACCCTTCCGAGCTCCATTTTCACTGGTTGAGGGTTGCAGAAGGCTGTCGTGCAATCTTCCTGCGCTCCATTTTTGCTGGCAGAAGCACCACAGGCCGGTCCTTTGCTGTTTCCAACGTAGCCCTGTGGGCCAGATTTAAACACCTTGTGGCAGGGGTGGGTTTCAGGCGGTTCGCGGCGGTCCCCACGAACCAGTTGGTCGGCGAACCCGGAAGTAAGTAACTTCCGGGAACGCCGAAGGATCCACCCGCCCGCCCGTGTTTCTTACCCGGTTTTGACGAGTTCTGCGCTTCCACACATGCGCAGAACGCATACAGTGCCTGTGCGATCCTCCAGGAGCAGCTGGAGCTTCGCACAGGCGCTAGTACGCATGCGTGCACTGCGCGCGTGCACGAGGATGCCGCTGGCCCCGTTCCAACCGAACCGGTTGGAACAGGGCGAGAAACCCACCCCTGCCTTGTGGGCTGGATCTGGCCCATGGACCTTGAGTTTGACACCTTTGCTTTAAATCATCCTCCCTCTGTAAAACAATCTAGGGCCCTAATTTCAATGTTGCTTCAAGTGATTCTTTCATCACCAGATAAATTCCTGAAACCCCCAGGAATTACTTAATTATGGCCCATCCCTTCAAACTGTGTCCATCTGCTAGAAGTGCATGTTAAAATAAAGAAATGGAATATGTTTCCAGGAAAGTATTTGCACAGCAATGAAATTATTGGTACGGTCTAGTACTTGGGGTTTCTAATAATGTCTGTATCTTTATATAAACCCAAGAAAGATGACAGTTTAGTAGAAATAAACACAACTTGCATATAATTTGTTCAAATTCTGCCATATCCAGCTTTAAAAAAGGGAGGAGAATTAAAGACCTGGGAAACGCCCTTTTCTCCATCCCTGAAGGACCACATTGACAGAAATAAGGGTGGGAATGGCCAGGACACTCATTTTTAAATAGAAAGTTTATATTGGCAAACTTTGACTTAACCAACTGTGTTTACCGATGCCGAAATGCTTTCCTTTGCCTGTCTGTACAAACTATGCTGCTTATCCAATATCTATGGATTGTAGCAGTGGTGGGATTCAGCCGGTTCGCACCTATTCGGGAGAACCGGTTGGTAACTTTCTAAGCAGTTTGGAGAACCGATTGTTGGAAGAAATATCCTTTTGGGTTTTTTCCACTTTACAGGGCTAATCCTATAAGGAAGGCAGGAAGGAAACATTCTGGTGTTGTTTCTAGCCTAATCTTTATTGCCCTGCTTACAGAAACTGCCTCTCCGGTTAACCCTTATTACATTGTAACAGCTAAGGGGAAGCGCCCATCGACTTGAGTGACATTGAGTTGGCCACGCCCACCCAGTCACATGACCACCGAGCCCCACATACCCAGATGGACATTAGGGCAGAGGACCGGTTGTTAAATTATTTGAATCCCACCACTGGATTGTAGATACAATGGTGGAGTGGAGGACAACAGATTCCCCTTCCACAGATTCTTGTAAATGAATACATTACATGCTCAAAGACACCGTTTCTATGCAATGTACTTTTCTCTACAGATGTCATGTGGTTTAAGTTTTAAAACTTTTTTTTCTCCCTTTTCTTCCTCAGGTGGCTGAATTGGCCAACCCCTCCACCTGGCTAGATGCTGGAGCCCAGGTGTTCTATTCTTTTTCTCTTGCCTTTGGTGGCCTCATCTCATTCTCCAGTTATAACTCAGTCCAGTAAGTTGCTATTATGCCAAAAGGACAAATCCTTTTTTTTTTTTTTGAATTACATTGAGAACGGTTTAGGGATATAATTCGAAAGGATATTTCTGGTGAGATAAACGAACAAGGTTCCCAATCTGATCAATCATAAGAATTGAAGAAAACTATGTCTGCTGAACCAGACCAAGAAATTATTTATTTATTTATTTATTTATTTATTTATTTATTATTAAAATTTATATGCCGCCCAATCCCGAAGGACTCCGCGCGGCTTACAAAAGAAGAAGAAAAAAGAGAGAAAAAGATAAGAAAAAAAAGACAGTTTAAAAACAGAAAAACCACATTCTAATCGGGGCTGGACCTCAACAATGAGGTCAACAGCCCCAGGCCTGCCGGAACAACCAGGTTTTAACAGCTTTCCTGAAGGCCATGAGAGTGGGTATGGTCTGGATCTCTGGGGGTAGCTGGTTCCAGAGAGTCGGAGCAGCCACAGAGAAGGCTCTCCTCCGGGGGCCCACCAGCTGACACTGGCTGGCTGGCGACATCCGAAGGAGGCCCAATCTGTGGGATCTTACTGGCCGCTGGGAGGTATGTGGCAGTAGGCGGTCCCGAAGGTACGCTGGCCCTAAGCCATGTAGGGCTTTAAAGGTAATAACCAACACCTTGAATTGCATCCGGAGACCAATTGGTAGCCAGTGCAGCTCGCGGAGGACAGTTGTAATGTGGGTGTACCTCGGTACACCCAATATCGTTCACGCGGCCGCATTCTGGACTAGCTGCAGTCTCCGAACGCTTTTCAAGGGTAGCCCCATGTAGAGCGCGTTGCAATAATCCAGCCTTGAGGTGACAAGGGCGTGACTAACCATTTGAAGTGCCTCCCGATCCAAATAGGGCCGCAATTGGTGCACTAGGCGAACCTAAATTATTTAGAACAGCCTAGAGTTTCCAAAGTGTCTGTTTAGAAGAAATCCCAAACAGTAGGTGAGCCCAGTAATGTTCTCCTCTTGAGGTTCTTTAGCAACTGTTGTTTGAGAGTGAGACCTCTTGCTCCTGATCCTGACACATATATGCTGCTTTCTTACTTTATTTACACATATTTACCAAATCCTTTTTTAAAGCTATCCATATTTGATATTATTGTTTTATCCTCTAGTAGCAAATTGTACCCTTTTCACGAATATGGGAAGAATTCAGAGAGCTTTTCTTCTTTCGTGACTATTCCCAGGGGGGCCACAGCTGCCCTTGAGTTTGATCCCAAGTCTATATGACATCTTCTTGAACCAATCCTTAGCTTTGCATAAACTCTCTTTCTATTGTTATTTTTCCCTGGCTTTAAAAAATTAGTTCTTATTCTGGTAAAGTGACCCATTTATCAATTCCTTCAATCGACTGGCTCTGCTGCTGTCTTGGGAGCTCCAAAGGAGCAGCTTCTTGTGGGAGGTGGCTTGAAGATTAATATAAGATCTCACCTCCCCCCCCCCCTCGCTCATCCGAGGTGGTGCAGTGGTTAGGGTGCAGTACTGCAGGCCACTTCAGCTGACTGTTATCTGCAGTTCGGTGGTTCTAATCTCACCGGCTCAAGGTTGACTCAGCCTTCCATCCTTCCGAGGTGGGTGAAATGAGCACCCAGACTGTGGGGGCGATATGCTGACTCTGTAAACCGCTTAGAGAGGGCTGAAAGCCCTATGAAGCGGTATATAAGTCTAACTGCTATTGCTATTGCTATTGTTATCCTATTCCCTCCCTCCTCATCTTTTAATTTGTATTTTGTATTTTACATTTTGTGTCTTAAAGTTTTGAAGCATTCTAATTATATAGTTTTATTTTTTAATATTGTAAGCTGTCCAGGGTTATCCTGTTGTAAAATGGTGGCCAATAAATTATAGGCAGAGAGACAGACAGATGATAGATAGATAGATAGATAGATAGATAGATAGATAGATAGATAGATAGATGGGTGGGTGGGTGGGTGGGTGGGTGGGTGGGTGGGTGGGTGGGTGGGTGGATGGATGATGTAGATTGGTAGGTAGGTAGGTAGGTAGGTAGGTAGGTAGGTAGGTAGGTGGGTGGGTGGGTGGGTGGGTGGGTGGGTGGATGCTAACTAACTAACACTTGGAAGCACTTACTAACACTTGGAAACTAGGAATTAGAGCCGAGGTGGCGCAGTGGTTAAATGCAATACTGCAGGCTACTTCAGCTGACTGCAGTTCTGCAGTTCGGCTGTTCAAATCTCACCGGCTCAAGGTTGACTCAGCCTTCCATCCTTCCGAGGTGGGTAAAATGAGGACCCGGATTGTTGGGGGCAATATGCTGACTCTGTAAACCGCTTAGAGAGGGCTGAAAGCCCTATGAAGCGGTATATAAGTCTAACTGCTATTGCTATTGCTATTATGAAAAGTCACCCTGTCTTCCTTGGTTTTGTTTATAGCAATAATTGTGAAAAGGATGCTCTGATCATTTCTGTGATAAATGGCTTCACATCCATTTATGCAGCCACAGTCATATATTCAATCATTGGATTCAGAGCAACAGAAAGATATGATGATTGCTACAGCAGGTAAGTTATCCTTATTTTCTAGTTCGTATGTTACTGCTGGTTGAAAGAGGGTTGCTAGCAGAGGAGGGGTTCAGCCAGTTTGGATTGGTTCAGGCAAAGCAGTTGTTAAGATTTTGCGCAGTTCGGAGAACTGGCTGATCACACCATTCGCTGGCCCTGCCTGCCCCCCGCCCCTTCCCCGCCCCTCCCCTCCCAGTCACTCCTTATCTCGCCTCGCCTGCCTTGGCCGGTGCCTAGAGCCACGCCCGCAGCATAGCTCCGCTGCTCTCTGGTTCCCTCTCTTGCCTCGACCACTCCGCCCAATTGATCTCTGCCTGGTGAGCCCAGCCGCTTCCTTCACTTCTCACCTAGCTGCCCCCCACGCAATCCCCGTGGCCCAGCCTCCTTCCCATTTCCTTGCCTACTTGATTTCCAACATCATCACATTTCTCCATCACATTTTCACAGTTTGTGGAACTAAAAAAATAATAATCACTCAATCAATTCCAACTTCGCAAGATCTTTTTATCTTCACAAGATCTTTTTCTTTCATCATTAGGGCAGAGAACCGGTTGTTTAATTATTTGAATCCCACTACTGATTGTTAGTCTAACATAACCACCAACTACAGCAACAATGTGGTGTACAAGTGGTCTGGAATGGGTGGTGAAATTGGGGCGGGCTGTCTTTAGCAGTGGGCATCAAAACTTAAAGAATATTTGTTCATTGGTTATATTTATTGATAGATTAGGCCAAATGGAAAATTCTACCCTCAATCTTGCTCAGTGTCATAAGAGAAATGGCTCTGTGACTATTTGTTTCACTGTGACCCAGATTATATAGAGAGCCGAGGTGGCGCAGTGGTTAGGGTGCAGTACTGCAGGCCACTTCAGCTGACTGTTATCTGCAGTTCGGCGGTTCTAATCTCACCGGCTGAAGGTTGACTCAGCCTTCGATCCTTCCGAGGTGGGTGAAATGAGGACCCAGACTGTGGGGGCGATATGCTGACTCTGTAAACCGCTTAGAGAGTGCTGAAAGCCCTATGAAGCGGTATATAAGTCTAACTGCTATTGCTATTGCTATAACACTGAATATTTTTTTTGGTCTATTTTCTTTTATTTTTTGCAGAAATATCCTCACTATGATAAATGCATTTGATTTGCCCGAGAATAACATAACCGAGAACAATTTTCAAGAGATGCAAGCTTGGTATAACACGACACAGCCAGAAATCTTTTCAACCCTGAAGTTTGAAACCTGTGACTTGAATGCATTTTTAACTGATGTAAGATGATAATATAGGACTATATATTATCACTATACTGTGTACAGGGATGAATGTATAAATATATATATTTGTTAGAACAGTTAGAACGATAGGAAGAATTAATATCACTTAAAACTGCTTTTTAAAAATTGATAGAATATATAAAAAATTTAGGATTTTTAAACACAATTTACTGGTTACTTTTTAATCTATTTATGCTTAGAATTTTCAGACACATTGTGTTTTCTATGAATTATGTTTCATTTTTTCCCAACTCTTTCTTACTCGCCAATTTAGCAATAGGTATTTAAATGTTGCCCCTGTACACTGTGTATTTTGTACGGTTAATGCTAATCTAGATAATGCAGAGCATGATCCAAATGGGACTCGTGTGTTCTAAAGATAGAAAGAAAGGATTTAGGTCAAAATAATAAACAAAGTGAACTGGTTTTTCATTTTAGCCAACCTTTGTTAAATGGGGATTAGACTTGAATTAACAAGATTAATAGCAATTTCCAGCTACTGCCCAGCTGTGTAAAAAAGATAGACTACTTTTATGCAATGAAGAACATAGGAAGAATGTTTGAGTAGACTGTTTACATCTTATATTTTTGGAGTAGAATGCTGGAGTAGAATGTTTACATCTTATATTTTTATTTATACATTCAAGACAAGTCTCCACTGCCAAATCATTTATAACCTAAATAGAACAATGGGAAAGCTAGGGAGGGAAAGAGCTAAGCCAGTAAAATAATGAAGTAGACGAAACAATTAGGATGATAATGTTTGTTTGTTTTAACTATTTATAATCCCTTTGCATCCAGAGGGAAAAAAATTACATAGATTTAAATATGGATTAATTGAATATAGATACAGCACACTAATAAATATATTTGAAAATGAGTACTGTAGTAGCCTAATGTTTTATATGTCTTCTTTCTCTGATTTGAAATCTTATGTAGGGAGTAGAAGGAACTGGTTTAGCCTTTATTGTCTTCACTGAAGCTATCACCAAAATGCCCATTTCTCCACTCTGGTCAATCCTCTTCTTTATCATGCTGTTCTGCTTGGGTTTATCATCTATGTTTGGGAATATGGAAGGTGTACTGGTACCTCTGCAAGATCTCAGAATTATACCTAAAAAATGGCCTAAAGAAGTTGTTACAGGTAAGTTGAATATAGTTATATACAGTGGTGGGTTTCAAAAATTGTTCGAGCCTACTCTGTGGGTGTGGCCTCCTTTGTGGGAGTGGCTGGCCGCCCATGTGACCGGATGGGAGTGGCTTGCCGCCCATGTGACCGGATATGAAGATGCCGACGACACTTATCAGAACCACCTTAAATTACCTCACACACAGCACTGGCATGCATAAGAATATGATGTAAACTTGTTTTTTAAAAGGCATCTTTGGTTTGCGTTAAAACAACTTCAACACATGCAATGTTCTGATTGCATCACAAACGCAGTAGTCATCCTTACCTTTCACAGAGGGACTGAGTTTTATAAATATGAGCATGATAGTGTAGAATAATCATATCCAAGAACCAGTGGTGGGTTTCAAAAATTTTTGGAACCTCTTCTGTAGGTGTGGCCTGCTTTCCGGGTCCACTGGTGGAACCTCTTCTAACCAGTTCAGTAGATTTGACGAACCGGTTCTATTCTATTCATTCTATAGCTTCAGAATGAATAATGAATCATGGTTTTAAAGAGAAGATGGTAATTGCACAGTCAGTTTGATTCTTGCTCACAAACTTAACAGAGAAGTAGACTGAGAAAAGGGAAATCAAATAAATATACCATTAGCTGCTAAGATGCCACTGATGGATGATGTTGAAATTGTTTGTTTGCAACACTGAAATAACATATGGTGGATCTTTCTGTCTGACTAGGTAAATTCAGAAAGCAGCAATCTTTCAATTTGGTGACTATTCCTTGTTTTTTTTTGTTCCTATTCCTAGGGTTAAGTGGGAGGGTTTGAAGAGCAGCCTGGACTAAGAAATAATGTGGTTCAATTCAACACTGATTAAAAGGACTTGTCCTATGTGGCTATCCCCTTGCTTGAAACACGGAGTGAATTTCATATATTAATAGAATGTGTTAATCCTTCTGCTTTTTTGTTCCTTTGTTTACAGGCCTGATTTGTTTGGGGTCTTTCTTGATTGCCATTATTTTTGTGCTGAGATCTGGTAACTATTGGTTGGCTCTGTTTGATAGCTTTGCTGGATCCATTCCCTTGTTGATAATAGCCTTTTGTGAGATGTTTTCAGTTGTCTACATATATGGGATAGACAGGTAAGATACAGATGCA
Organism: Thamnophis elegans; assembly: GCF_009769535.1. NCBI lineage: Eukaryota > Metazoa > Chordata > Lepidosauria > Squamata > Natricidae > Thamnophis > Thamnophis elegans. Next base: position 77,606,598 of record NC_045546.1, on the reverse strand, counting down.
AAAAAGGTATAAAGCATCTTTTTGTTAGGCAATCAATAATTGTGGAACTTTCATGATAAGCTTAAGCAAGCCCCTCTTTAAAAAAAGAGAGAGAGAAAATCAGTGAGTTAAAAATTTAAGAGAATGTATGTGCACCAGTGGTGGGTTTCAAATTTTTTTAGAACCTCTTCTGTAGGTGCGGCCCGCTTTGTGGGAGTGGCTTGCCAGACATGTGACCGGGTGGGAGTGGCTTGCCTGCCATATGACTGGGTGGGAGTGGCTTGGCAGTCACGTGACTGACTGGGAGTGGCCAACTTGTAAAATGTGGTGAAACTCACTTAACAAACGCTCTTGCTTAGCAACCAAAATGTTGGCTCAGAAACTCTGGCATTTGAAGCATGCAAGTCTTAAAGCCATACACCCCTAACCCTTTAAAAAAACCCCAGGGGTGTTCAAACTTGACAGCTTTAAGACTTGTGGACTTCAACTCCCAGAATTCCTCCTCTCGCTCTTCATCCTGATGATGTGTGGATGGGCGAGGGGAGGGAGCTGGAACCGGTTCTAAACGGCACTCTAGATTTGTGGAACCTCTTCTATAGAAGAGGTTAGAACTGGCAGGAACCCACCCCTGATGTGCACTACTTTAAACCTTTAAAAAGTAAATAAATATTGATCTCTATTTATTCTTTTTAAAAAAACCTCCGGAAACTACCAACGTATGTTGTACTGTTAACGTGGGGTTTTATTTATAATCTTTATGCTTGGGTTAAATTTCCATACGTGGAATTTGGTTTTTGAATAGTAGTAACCCCACCTGTCCCTTTAAGTTTCCTTTTAGTTAGAACCTGGATATATTTGTTGCCATCTCTACCATTTTTTAAAATTATTTCTTAACCCAAGTGATTAGGAAGGTTTCCAATTTCTCAAAATGAGCTGAGAACTGCCCTCGACTAAGGGCTGAACCCCAGATTTTGCTACGGTTACTGAGCATCATCTGAATGTGTGGACCTGTTTTCTGTTGAAAACCACTGCACTTTGTGTGAAATGAGTAGGTTTTTATTTTATTTTGATGGCCCATTAACACATGCTGGGTATCAATTAACTAGACTTCATGGGCAGCTTGGCACTCATAATTTTCCTTTCTCTTTTCATTACCAGATTTAATGATGACATTACATTCATGATTGGGCACAAACCCAATATTTTCTGGCAAGCCACCTGGAGGTTTATCAGCCCCATCATCATGTTAATTATCTTCCTCTTTTACTTTGTGGTGAAAGTGACTGAAAATTTAGAATACATCACCTGGGATCCCAGTTATGTAAGTATATGTGTTCAAGGAAACATGCTCCAAATTGCATCTGATATCAGAAGTGTGTCAATTTTCATGCTTTACTATTCGTTGGAGATTTCTGCAAAGAAAAACAAGCAAAAAAAAAATGTTTATCCCCAGGGACATGAATTAGCTGTTTTAATGTGACTAGTTGCTTGTTGGAAGCAAAAGTTTGATGCTTGTACTTTTATTGAAGCATGTCTACACTGCAAGAAAACTCAGTTGCCTTTGGGGGACATCTTAGAATCATTACAAGGAAGTTTTTTTAAAAAAAAATGTATGAAGGAATATATGTAACAATAGTTTTGGGAGAAATTAAAGAAATGGAAGAAACGCGAGAAAACCTTTGTCTCCGTTATAAAAAATATGACTTGCATGCAAAAGTTCCCAGGTTTAACATCTGGCTTCCTCAATCAAAAGTTTGTGGTAAAAGAACCTTTTCTAAAACCTTACAATTGGATTGACTATATACAAAATAAATACGGGACCAAGAAATTCCAGTTAGCCTATGCTTAAGATCAGAAATGATTTAAATTGTTTAAAGTTAGCTCAGCAAGAAGAAGCTAAGATCAATGTAGAGATGTCATTAATTTCTTTATTTCTTTTTTCTCAATAGATTTTAGACTGTGTTTGTTAAAAATCCATACCGTGTACGGGTTCTGGGAAGTCGGGGGGGGGAAGGAGGAGGGGGTTGGGGGGAGGGTGGAGGGACGGAGGGGTATACATTAGGCTAGACAAGAATTTGGTGGTAAACTAGAACTATTTTGACACACACAAAAATTGTACTCCGATGTCTTACTGATTGAGGAATGATGAAATGTTTGTTTTAAAAGAAAATAAAACTTTTGAACCCCCCCCAAAAAAAAAACCTTACAATTTTGTTGCCAGCCAGCCAGCCAGACAATAACTGAGCAGGAAAGACTAAAGCACAGGTCTCTGCCTGTGGCTGATCCAAACTGAAGAATAACTGAGAACAATTTGAGAAATTTGGATGTATACTTTTAATAGTGAAATTCCAGGTTCTTATTGCTCTGCTAGACGTTCTGTGATATGGTCTTTTCAGCCAAGGATCAGCAAATTCACAAAAATATATTTCTCCATAAAACTATACTTTGCCATACCTGGAAGTTTGTTTGATATTTGTATTTCTTTCTGTTCGTTGTTTGGCAACAGAGAGAGTAATGTAATGTTTCATGTATGAAAGAATAAACTCAAAATAGGACTAATCCATTCTGCTTAGGTAATGATTCAGAGGGGCAAAATATAACTCTTGCAGAGATCATTGAGAAAAATACAAGAGCGGAAATGTTAAGCTTGATCATACTTGGTGGCTATAAGGAATTCTCTTAAAAGTCAATTTCACATTAACTTCTATGCCAATTTCGTTGTATTTAAGTGCAATGACAATAAAGATTATACTTACTTATGCAACTGCTGTTCCCCACATCAAGATGCAATCAGCTGTTTGACCTGCAAATAATAAATATATGTTTAAATTCTAATTCTTAATTCAATAATCATGTGCCTCCAAGCTTCAAACTTCAATTACAGGCATCCCAATCTTCAAGCTGAGTGAATATTAGATCCATGGCTACAGTTCATGTCTATGGGCCCTGGAGAATTGTGTTTGCACTCTGTTATGTTGGGTTCCACCACAAAACCGCGTTCGACTAAAGCGCGCTTGACGAAACCGCGTAGCTGACGTCATCACAGGGTGACAACAGCGTGGAGACAGAAGCACGCTGCAAACACTAAACCTAAAATTAACCCCTAAACCTAACCCCCCTAAACCTAATCCTAAACCTAACCCTTAACCTAACCCTAAACCTAACCCTAAACCTAACCCTTAACCTAACCCTAAACCTAACCCTTAACCTAACCCTAAACCTAACCTTAAAGTTAACCCTAAACCTAACCCTTACCTTGAGTTGAATCGGCTTGCTTTCAAAGCGCTGTTTAAAGCGCCCTTCTTTCTCCGCGCTCACTGTTGTCGCCCTGTTGATGACGTCAGCGACGCGGTTTAATCAGGCGCGCTTTAGTCGAGCGCGGTTTTGTCGTGCCACGGTTATGTTGCACTCTGTATAAATCCCCTCTTCAGCCTTATGTGAAACTTGACTCAAGATTTTTTCAAAGTTTTGAAGATTTTGTTATTAATTCTTTTTCTTTGGTTAAAAAAATAGATCCTTCTGGTAGTCATTGAAGTTTTTAATGTTTGGTTAATGGGGTCGTAGTGTGCTTGTCAAGTTCCCAAGGAATAGTAAATGATTCCCAATTCTTGAAATGTACTGTATGGGTATGTTCTATTCTATAGCAATAGCAATAGCAGTTAGACTTATATACCACTTCATAGGGCTTTCAGCCCTCTCTAAGCGGTTTATAGAGTCAGCATATCGCCCCCACAGTCCGGGTCCTCATTTCACCCACCTCGGAAGGATGGAAGGCTGAGTCAACCTTGAGCCGGTGAGATTTGAACCGCTGAACTGCAGCTAGCAGTCAGCTGAAGTGGCCTGCAGTACTGCACTCTAACCACTGCGCCACCTCGGCTCATTCTACTATCTTCAATAATAACATAAAGAATTCTTGCCAAGGAGAGCATTGTTTATTCAGTGTTTCTAATGTGAATGTATCCTAAGATTCTTAGTTCACTGTCTCCCAATTACTTATCTTTTTCTCTTTCTTTTTATCACAGGAGAACTTCCCGAAATCAAACTCAGTGGGTTATCCTGGCTGGATTTATGTCATCATTGTAATCCTCGCCGGAGTGCCTAGCTTGGTGATCCCTGGCTATGCCATATACAAAGCTATCCGAAATCACTTCCAGGGAGAAGATCCTGGACAGCGAGATTTGGTCAATGCCATATCGGAAATATCAATAAATGGGGAGCTGAAAAATACAGCATAGCTGTCTCCAAAGATTTGGCATGCAAAGACTTTGAGTAAGAGGTGGTAAAACATAGATGTCTCCCTGCTTCCATCACAGTTGTTTCAGAGCCTAAATGGGAGCTGATGTATTCTCATTCTAAAAAGCATTTGCTGCATTAGAAGATGGTTAATACAGATGTCAAAGATGTTTTCTCTTCTTCTGACCACCACCTCGTAGCACAGATACAACCAGTTTTATGTTCAAATAATAATAATAATAATATATTATTAAAGAAATTATACTTACACAAGAAAGCAATTAATTTGTTTGTTTGTTTGTTGTTTGTTTACTTACTTACTTACTTACTTACTTACTTACTTACTTACTATGCCACCTGTTGTGGCCCAGCAGGAGCCGTTGGAGCTGCCACCAGACTCCAACAGCGAGGGGCCTTATGAGTCGGCTCTGGAGGATGTGGAGCACCGTGTACAGGGTTCCGACTCCGAGCAGGGTGCAGAGAGGCTGGTTGGCCACCAGGAGGCGCCTGAGGCTTGGATCAGTGGGGAGGAGACAAGGGAGTGTGATCCTGAAGTCATGCATTGGAGCAGTGAGGAGGAACCAAGAGAGTTGTTCCTGGATGCCCGGCACTGAAGAGCTGATAGGCGGAAGGAACAGTTGTGCAGTTACAGGAGATAATTACACTCAGCTGGTGGTAATTAGGCTCCTCTCAAGACTATAAAAGGAATGATTGTGCACACGACCTTTTGCAGGAGTCAACGTATTCACTAGAGCTGGAGAACTCTCATGGTTAGCTAGGCAGGCTGGATTGCTGCCAAGGTTAGTCTGTGCTGGATTGCTGCCAATGCCTGGACTGTGCTGGATTGCTGCCAAGGTCCTGTCCGTCTGTTAATAAAGTCCTTGAAGTATTTTTGTCTCGGCGTGCTTTGGTGTAGGATGAGGGGGGGGGGGTCAGAACAGCCACCCATCTTCCGTACAAGGTGACTCCTGGCAGCTTACAAAATATAGAAACAAATGAGAAATAGTTAAAATATGAAACAGATTAAAACAAGCCAACATGAACATATTAAAAACTGCACTAAAAAACATACCAAGAGACTGATGGGATGGTGATGAGGTCTTCTTACAGGATCCAATCTGACTTGATACATTCTGGTAGAGAGAAGCCCCCTGAGGATGGGCTCACCCACGAGTCCAAAAACTCAGAAAACTAAATCTCTGGTCCAACCTAGATTGGATCCTGCAACATTATAAACACATATATTTGCCTTCATTCCCGATGGGGTCTGCTTATGCTGTCAGCCACCTCCAGCGGAGAATGGACGCCTCAGGGCCCCAGGCCAACGAGGAAAGCCAGATTTTGATACCTTCTGGAAGGCCAAAAGAGAGGGGTCAGCTCTCACCTCTGGTGCAGGGGTGAAATCCTCCCAGTTCGACCCAGTTTTGCCGAACCGGTAGGGATCATTGTCCTTGATTCTGTGAAGCGGTAGTACACAAAAAGCATCACACAATTCAGCTGTGAGCCACGTGATTGTCGTAAGCTTTCACCCCACTTTTTAAAGCATTTTTTCCTTGACCGGGTCGGATGAATAGACAGGGAAAATGCTTTAAAAAATGGGTGGAGGGGGTTGTGCTGCAAAAGAGAGGGGGGGGAAGGGAGGGAGGGAAAAAAGGGAGGGAGGGAGGACCACAACCTGGCACTAGATGCAGCTTCAGAGGATACCTTGAAAGAGCACAGCAATCCAGGGCTGGAAGGGACCTGGAGGTCCTCTAGTCCAACCCCTTGCTCCAGAAGGACATTGTTAAAGTGAGTTTCTGTCTTTTGACACCCCCCTCCAGTCACATGACTACATAGCCACATCCACCCAGTCACATGACCCCCCACCAAGCCACTCCCACAGAAACGGTATGAAAATGTTTCAGATTTCACCACTGCTCTGGTGGTAGAATGCTCCACCGGGATGGAGCCCCAGCAGAAAAGGCTCTTCTCGATCCTGCTGGCTTCAGTTCTTTAGCAGACGGGATGCATAGCAGGCCGTTTTGCTGGCACAAGAAGGGCAGGTTTGTCTCATTGGGGAGAGAGATGGCTCTTCTGATGCCATGGGCTCATGCCAGTGGTGGGTTTCAAAAATTGTTCGAACCTACTCTGTGGGTGTGGCCTCCTTTGTGGGAGTGGCTTGCTGTCTATGTGACCGGATGGGGGTGGCTTGCCGCCCATGTGACCGGATATGAAGATGCCGACGACACTTGTCAGAACCACCTTAAATTACCTCTCACACAGCACTGGCATGCATAAGAATATGATGTAAACTTGTTTTGTAAAAGGTATCTTTGGTTTGCGTTAAAACAACTTCAAAACACGCAATGTTCTGATTGCACCACAAACGCAGTAGTCATCCTTACCTTTCACAGAGGCACTGAGTTTTATAAATAGGAGCATGATAGTGTAGAATAATCATATCCAAGGACCAGTGGTGGGTTTCAAAAATTTTTGGAACCTCTTCTGTAGGTGTGGCCTGCTTTCCGGGTCCACTGGTGGAACCTCTTCTAACCGGTTCGGTAGATTTGACGAACCGGTTCTACCGAATAGGTGCGAACTGGTAGGAACCCACCTCTGGCTTGCATGGTAGAATTGAAGCAACTCGTACTGTATTAGATTACAACTCAATTGCTCACACAATTTTTGTTTGTCTGAGAATGTAGTGTTTTATGTTCTTACTTTGAATGACTGAATGGGCTGTTGTGGTCTTGTGGCAAACATCTACTACTACTACTACTACTACTACTACTACTACTACTACTACTACTACATATCTGCTGATGACACAAAATAACAATGGTATAGATTTGCTATTTTCTATAGATATAGTGATCCTCCATGGGAGAGACAACTCAGCCAGTAGGGATCTCTGTTCATGTAGACAAAGTGTACATTGTACTGTAGGAAGTTATCACCCAGCCCTCTCCCAGAAAAATGAAATATCCAAGGAAATATTGAAAAGGCAGAATATTTCTCTGGATGTGAAAAGAAAGAAACATGTTTTAAAAGACAGAATCGCTGCCTGTAGCTTCCTGACCATCCCCACTTTGTTAATGGGCCATTAAGAAGGCCAAGCTAGTCCACTTTACATAATAAAGACTTCTCCACTTCAGCTACAGGAAAGCATGATAATATTGGCCCCAACTGACCACTTGGCATCTGAGAACTCATCCATACCTGGATTCAAAACACAGCCTAGGGAGTTGCCCTTGCATGGCCCTATGGGAGTCTGACAACCAATCAGAATACATTTCTTACACAGGAACAGGAAACAGAGAGGTGGGACTGAACAGGTTATAAAAAGCCTAGCAAGACCCCCTCCCTCGGCCCTTCTCTTCTTCTCCACCAACATTGAAGCATGTGATCACCTTTTCAGTTCAGGGCTCAAGCCATGTGGTCCTGTCCACCATTAAACCATCTTTCCAAGAAGCCTCCATGTCTCCAGTGTCTTTTTCCCCACTTGGAGCCGAACCCAGAAGGACATTTCTTTCATCAGTACCAAAAAGGGAATGAAGAGCCAAGGGAGTCTTTGTATCTCTTCTCCAGACATAGAAAAAGCAGTCTCTGGTGAGTTTTCAGCTGTGGGAGATGACGGAATAATGATCTTGATAAAACCATGGCCAGCACCTTTGAAACAACACTGAAATTCCCGTGCTTCCTTTTCTAATCAATTTTGGGAATTGCTTATTTATCTCTTTTTAGCTATTAGGACTTTTGGAACAACACATTTTATAGCATGATGAGATCTCTTCAATCCTTAGTGAAAGAAATGTAAGGACTTGATTCTTAATTAAGCCTCCTGCACCAACCTGGAAGCCAAAAATAGGTGGGGAGGGGGGACGGGCACATGCACAGGGGGTTGGGGGAGCACAAGGGGGTCCTGTGTGCACATGGGGCATAAGGGAGGGGTTTGCGCCCGCATTGCATTTCTAAAGCTTTTTTTCCCTGCTTTGTTTCACTTTCTAAGGTCATCTGAACTTCTCTTTGGTTCAAAAAGTTTATTTTCTTTTAAAACAAACATTTCATCACTCCTCAATCAGTAAGACATCGGAGTACAATTTTTTTGTGTGTCAAAATAGTTCTAGTTTACCACCAAATTCTTGTCTAGCCTAATGTATACCCCTCCCTCCCTCCCCCCTCCCTCCCAACCCCCTCCTCCTCCCCCCCCGACTTCCCAGAACCCGTACACGGTATGGATTTTTAACAAACACAGTCTAAAATCTATTGAGAAAAAAGAAATAAAGAAATTAATGACATCTCTACATTGATCTTAGCTTCTTCTTGCTGAGCTAACTTTAAACAATTTAAATCATTTCTGATCTTAAGCATAGGCTAACTGGAATTTCTTGGTCCCGTATTTATTTTGTATATAGTCAATCCATTTTTTCCAGTCTCGTTTATATCTCTCATTAGTGTTGTCAGTTGGGGTTGAATAGCAGAAGCATCAAATGCAGATATTCCTCGCCTTATGACCAGAATTGAGCCCAATATTTCTGTGGCTATGTGAGACATTTCTTTTGCCCCCATTTTATGATTTTTCTTGCCACAGTTGTTAAGTGAATCTGTTACGTTGTTAAGTTAGTAACATGGTTGTTAAGTGAATCCTGCTTCCCCATTGACTTTGCTTGTCAGAAGATATCAGAAGGTGATCATGATCCAGGGATACTACAGCTGTCATAAACATGAGTTAGTTGCCAAGCTTCTGAATTTTCATCACGGAACCATGGTGATGCTGTAATGGTTGTAAGAAGTGGTGGGGTTCAAATTTGTTTAGAACCTCTTCTGTAGGTGTGGCCTGCTTTGTGGGAGTGGTTTGCCAGCCATGTGACCATGTGGGAGTGGCTTGCCAGCCATGTGACTGGCTGGGCGTGGCCAACTTGTAAAATGTGGTGAAACTCACTTAACAACGCTCTTGCTTAGTAACCAAAATGTTGGCTCAGAAACTCTGGCATTTGAAGCATGCAAGTCTTAAAGCTGTCAAGTTACAAGACTCTCATGCCCCTAACCCTTTAGAAAAAAACCCCAGGGGTGTTCAAACTTGACAGCTTTAAGACTTGTGGACTTCAACTCCCAGAATTCCTCCTCTCGCTCTTCATCTTGATGATGTGCGGACGGGCGGGGGGAGGGAGCTGGAACCGGTTCTAAATGGCACCATAGAGTTGGAATAGGTTAGAACTGGCAGGAACCCACCCCCGGTTGTAAGTGTGAAAAATGGTCCTAAATCGCTTTTTTTCAGTTTTTTCAGGCTGCTAATTTTCAGTGAAGTTGCAAGTTTCAGCAGTCACTAAATGAACTGTTTGTAAGTCAAGGATTATTTACACCAAAAATTAATCCTGATAAGAGATATCCTTATTAAGAAAATGCTTGCTTGAAAATTAAACATCCACATTTAGGGAGTGTGTTTGTATAGGCACGCATATATCCACCAAATTAAAATGAACAGAGAAAGATGTGTGTGTGTGTGTGTATGTATGTATGTATGTATGTATGTATGTATGTATGTATGCGTGTAATTAGAGTCACAACCCCTGGTATGCCCAAATATGGGAGGAAGCTTACTGCTTCCATTCTCTATCGGCTCGTCACAAGAGACCATCCAGACAGAAACACAATATTTTTACTGTTGCCTTTGTTACATTTGTGTTGTGTTTGTGCTGATAAATAAATAAAGGGAGACTAGTATAGATCTATTTCAAGCTATTTAGCTCTCATCAGCTAGCCATACCCTTGCTGGGAATCGAACCTGTGCTCTATTGCCTCTTAGGCAGATGTGTTAACCATTGAGCTACAGAGCTCGACTCCTTATCAGCCAGGCCAGGGTGAAAGGTATATATTTAAAGTCACAACCCCTGGTACGCCCAAATATGGGAGGAAGATCACACTTCCATTCTCTGTCCTTTGGCTCATCACAAGAAACCATCCAGACAGAAACCCAATATTTTTTACTGTTGCCTTTTGTTACATTTGTTGTATTTTGTGCTGATAAATAAATAAAGGGAGACTAGTATAGATCTATTTCAAGCTATTTAGCTCTCATCAGCTAGCCATACCCTTAGCCCAGGTTCGAATCCCAGTAAGGATATGGCTAGCTGATGAGAGCTAAATAGCTTGAAACAGATCTATACTAGTCTCCCTTTATTTATTTATCAGCACAAATACAACACACACACACATATTTGAAAACACTGAGCAATTATAAAATACTCAAAGTACCTTTATCACATCAGGTTCAGTTGATTTAGGAGGGCTATTCATAGTCCACATAAATCAATTTGTCACTTAATAAGCTTAAAGTGATCCTTAGAAAAGAGAACAGAAGCTTCAGTTATCTTTATGCACCCAAACATGTTTTGTGTGTACATAAGTTGCTAAGTACTCTTAGATTCCTTAGGTGTGATGTCAGAGTTGGAAAGTTCCACATCCATTGTCCAGAATCTGTCAGGCAAATAATGAGGTTCAAAGACTATGCTGCTATTTACTTCAGAGAAAGAGGCGATAAAGGAAAAATAAGGTGGCGAAGATGTCAAAAGTGTCTCTTGAGGATATAATCACTGAAGATGACAGAAGGCCACGTTGGCAAAATAAGACTCAATACCTTTTAAGCTGCCTTGGATTTGTTGTAGGCTTTGGAAATATGTGGCGTTTTCCCTATTTGTGCCAAATTTATGGCGGAGGTAAGAAAAATTAGACCTAAGATATTCCCACTTATTCTTCCACTGTGTCTGCATGCGTCCTTCAAGCTTCTTCACTAAAAAAAAAAGCCAAATCCATTATTTTAGTCCAATGGATTAGAATAATGGAAATGAAACTTAGTCTCTGAAATCGTACAATCCTTTGTGAAGTTTCCAAGGTTAAAAGGCATTGGAGACCATTCAGTTAAGTATAAGAATGCATGGTATAACTATCAAGAATTTCATGCTAACCGAAGAGAGAGAGATAAGGAATGAAAGGTTTATTCGAGGAAGGGGAAATTGCACTAAAGTAGTCTAATTATTAATAAGATTTAAAAAGGTGAAGTATCAGAAGACACCACAGTAGAAAGTGTTCCCATCAATTCTCTGCTTTACCTTTGCTTTGACATTGGCTTAAACCAACGGGGAGCTGGCTACATGTGGTTGTCTACTGTTTCCTTGGAGTTTTTTATATATTACCTATTTTCTTTGTGTGAATATTAGGAAGTTTATAGAGGATGAGGGATGTCCCTGTAGAAGGCAGGCAGCTGAAGGAAAATGGAGGCAGCCTAATTCAAATGGCCACCACTGCTTTCAGGTTGTTTTTTTCTTTGACCAGACATGGGGTGGTACTTACTTCCATGACCCGTCAAAAGCACGCCGACAAAACCGCGCCGAGAAAACAGCGAGGTCGAAAGCGTTCCCACAAAAGAGCGCCGACAAAACCGTGCCCACAAAAGCGTGATTAGGGTTAAGGTAAGAGTTAGGGTTAGGGTTAGGGTTAGGGTTAGGGTTAAGGTAAGGGTTAGGGTTAGGGTTAGGGTTAGGGTTAGGGTTAGGGTTAGGGTTAAAGTAAGGGTTAGGGTTAGGGTTAGGGTTAGGGTTATTACATTGTTTTCGCGTTGTTTGTTGATGGCGCGCTTTCGTCGGCGCGCATTTATCGGTGCGCTTCTGTGTGCGCAATTTCGACCTCACTGTTTTCTCGCCGCGGTTTTGTCGGCGCGCTTTTGACGGGCGCGCATTTGTCGGTGAACCACTTATTTCATCCCTCTTTGCTGGTTACTGATGCTAAATATCAGAGATATTTAACGGTAAGATCTCTCTATGACCTGATTAAAGATGAGAGGATGAGCTGTTATTTCTGGTGAGCAAGTTTCAATATGTAGATTTAATTTAGTTTTTCTAAGTACAGCATCCACTCAGGTAGGTGTGTTGAGGGAGGGAACGGTGACCTATGAGAATGCTAATTCGCACATCAGAAGCTATCTTTAAACTGAGACAGGCTTTAAAGGTCAGGTGTTTATCTAGGCTTGGGGTCAAAGTGATCTATTGGAATATTTGGTCTTCTGGAAAAAGCTAGTTAAGGGGACTTGGGTGTGAAGTAGGAAAGTTGAGGTACTTGAGAACGTCTACATTTATGCTGAGGATGGCTTATGAGAGTCAATGTGAATCTTCATGTGCTAATAGCATCCATGACTTCTTCACAATCAACTCATGGATAAGGATGGATTTATTGTATTCTAATATGATATTAAGTCAAGACCTGAAATACAATAGTGCATTTATCTTCGTAAGTAAATCCTTCTGCTAGCTGGGTTACCTTAATAGTTTAAAAAAATTCTGAAGAGCATGAAGTTAGCATGGATGATATGCTTAACCATCCCCATTTCCACTGCTGATTTTGGTAATATTCTCTAACCTTTTTTAAAATTGCAGATCTCAGGTAGAATTCAAACAGGGCAATTTTAAAGTTTCAAGATATTCCAGCACTCTTTAATTCTGGTCCCCCCTTCCCCCCAGTTCCTCATGGGAAAATAAAGATGATTCAATTCTGTCTTGTAGTAGCATCGATCTCTCAAAGAGGCTGACCAGTCCTTATGTGAAAAAGCCTCAGTTGCTTTTCAGCAAGGTTATAAAGTTCTGGCTGCACTTCCACTGTTCTGCTCTTATCTTTTAATACGTTCATGTGTCAGCAAAGACAGATATCGTTATGTTTTATTCTTCAGTAGTCTCCATTTCCCGAACAATCTTATCTTCCCAGAAAGTAGCTTTTCCGATCTCTTAATGTTCCAGGCAGCCTCTGTAGTCATAAAGGTCTCGATAGAAGAGTTTTAAGGGATGCCTTATCTTCCAAGATTAAGGATTCATTGGGGAGTAGTAAAAACTCAGTTTCTCTCAATTCCGGCTAGAATTTATTTGACTTCAAAATAGTATATAGTAAAAACATTGCTCTTTTTAAAAATATAGCAATAGCAATAGTAATAGCAGTTAGACTTATATACCGCTTCATAGGGCTTTCAGCCCTCTCTAAGCGGTTTATAGAGTCAGCATATCGCCCCCAACAATCCGGGTCCTCATTTTACCCACCTCGGAAGGATGGAAGGCTGAGTCAAACCTGAGCCGGTGAGATTTGAACAGCCGAACTGCAGAACTGCAGTCAGCTGAAGTAGCCTGCAGTGCTGCATTTAACCACTGCGCCACCTCGGCTCCTATGTATGTGCTATGGTATTTAAAATAACATACATGAGATTGAGTAAAGTGTACATTCCAAAAATAAATTTCAAACTATCTTGTGTTCTTTGGAGAAATAGATTTGTTTTTCTTCAACTGGGGGTTTATTGTCAGAATAACCTTAAAGCTATCCGGATGATTTTCTATATCTCTTTGATACCATCTGGGTGTTGTTTGGAATTCTGCAGAGTTGGCAGCCTTATTCTGATTCTGTAACTTTAAAAATGTGATCGTCAGTGTTCCAAATATCACGCAGAATTAAATCAGAATCAAAGGCAAAACTATCGTTAAAGTTCCAATTTAATAAGACAGGCATGTTGGCGTCGTGCTATGAAATCCCAATACTGGGAATGACATCAGAATCCCACCCAGTTAAAAGTTCATGATCTTGTCCCCACATCCATAATCCATCACATGGTCCAATCTCCTTCTTCCACGCTGGAGTCTACGCCTAACTGCTTCCGGTCAGGTGCAAAGGTTTGGGAGACAAAAGATGACCTTGAGCTTCTAGAAAGGAATTTTTTATTTTGAAAACAACACATTCTACCCCTTGCTATCCCCCCCCCCTTAATGGGAGTGGGGCAGGCCAAAGATTCTTAAAGGAACCGCTGTAGGCCTGACAGTGATATTTATTTCTGGAAGTAGAAATATGATTTTTAAGTTCAGGGTAGTTTGTAGAAATCATTAAAGGGTAACATAAATTTCAACTGCATACACTTCTAAAATGAAAAAAAAAATGTTTAGTAGGGCCACCAAATCTGAACTGCAAAAATCCATAAGAGGATAGCAAAGCTAGACTTTTCCTATTATTACTACTATTATTTTTGCTGTTGCCATGTACGGGTCATTCAGATTTTTGCAGCCTAGTTTAGCTCTTGTGGTGAAAACTAGGATTGGACTTTTAAGTTCGTATGAAATTTAACAAATGTTCTCTAAAACGGTTCTTGTGTTATTTGCATGAAATCACTGATACCACCAGACATGGATTAATCTAGTTCAAGGAACAGAATTCTTGTTCGTATATCCTTAAATCTATGTGAATTCCTTCTACAAAGGGGTGTTCTATAAGATTATGAAAGATAATGTTTCTGAAAAGAGTAGGTTTTCTAATTTATTTCTGAAATTAGAAAATGGAGGTATCTTCAGTCCAGAGTTGCAGAAATGTATAAAAGACTATATACAGGAACCTCAAAAAACTTAGTATAATCATTGATGGTGTTGTAAGAATAATGCTTGTTTTAAATAAGAAAGCAAGCTGTTTGGCGATAGTTGCGACAAAGTATACTTTTATTGTTATGCACCAATTGCAGGAATCACTGAGCTCCTCATTTAAAATGCCACAAAAGAGCCATGAGCAAAACAAGGTAACTAGTTACATATATTTGGTTTGTTGCACAATAGAAAGGACAATGACAAAATGAACAATATGACCCTGTTCTGACCCTCTCCTCCATCCAATAACGAAAGCCGAAACAAGCTTAACTAGAATGTACTTTAATAGCAAGACCGGAATCTTGGTGGCTGAAAGCCAAGCAAACAAACAGATAAGGACCTTGGCAGCAACTCAGACAAACCTTGGCAGCAATCCAGCCTGGCAAGTTAGTTACAACAGTTCTCTTTAGTCAATGCGTTGACTTCCGCAAGAGGCCGGTGTGCACCAGCAGTCTTTTTTATAGTCTGGAGAGGAGCCTAATGACCACCAGTTGAGCGCAATTACCTCCTGTAATTGCATAATTGATCCTGACGCCTAGTAGCCCTTCGATGGCGTGCATCCAGGAACAACTCACTGCTGGCTTCTGGATCACTCTCCCTTGTCTCCTCCCCACTGGTCCAAGACTCAGGCGCCACCTGGTGGCCAACCAGCCTCTCTGCACCCTGCTCAGAGTCAGAACCCTGTCCAGGGTCCTCCACATCCTACAGAGCTGACTCATAGGGCCCCTCACTGTCGGAGTCTGGTGGCAGCTCCAACGGCTCCTGCTGGGCCACAACAATGCCATACTAGTTTTTTTTTTTTAAAAAAAGAATAAAATATGGTATAGTAAACAGGAATTTTAATTTGCAACAATAATAAACTTCATAGGGCCCGAGTCACAAGGCCTTTGGACTGAAATAGGAAACATCTTTTCTTTCCTTTCTAATAAATAGCAGTGTGTTCCACATTTTCTGTTAATCCCAATTCTACTTCAAATGTACCTGGCCTTCAACATTTTCTACTGTTACTGAATAACCCACATGCAAAATTCCTGATGTGTGAGTATTTGTTACTTTCACTGCCCAACTCAGAATAGGTTTCCCTGAGAATATTTTCACCATCCATTGTTACTGATTGATTTGGCTTTATCGTCCGGTTTGAATGGCTGACTGATTTCAGTGATTTGTGTTTGTTTTTTTTGAAGAACTTTTTTCATTTTTGCAAAAGGGAAAGACAAACGCTCAACGCGTTTGTATGCTTTGAATCTTAATATGGTAAAATTATTTTAAGGTGTGCACTGTATTTTATGCCTCTCTCTATTCAGATTTAAAAACAGCATTTGATTCCATACACCAGTGGTGGGTTTCAAAAATTGTTCGAACCTACTCTGTGGGTGTGGCCTCCTTTGTGGGAGTGGCTTGCAGCCCATGTGACCGGATGGGAGTGGCTTACCGCCCATGTGACCGGATATGAAGATGCCGACGACACTTGTCAGAACCACCTTAAATTACCTCACACACAGCACTGGCATGCATAAGAATAGGATGTAAAGTTGTTTTTTAAAAGGCATCTTTGGTTTGCATTAAAACAACTTCAACACACGCAATGTTCTGATTGCACCACAAACGCAGTAGTCATCCTTACCTTTCACAGAGGCACTGAGTTTTATAAATATGAGCATGATAGTGTAGAATATTCATATCCAAGGACCAGTGGTGGGTTTCAAAAAAGTTTGGAGCCTCCTCTGTAGGTGTGGCCTGCTTTCCGGGTCCACTGGTGGAACCTCTTCTAACCGGTTCGGTAGATTTGACGAACCGGTTCTACTGAATAGGTGCGAATTGGTAGGAACCAACCTCTGCCATACACTGAGAAAAACTCTGGAAAATTAGCAGCCTCAAGAGTTGATTGCTTCACCTCAAAGTTAATCAGTTTTTTTTTAAATACATTACAACACATTATCACACACATCAAGGATGGAGACTTAATTGGGCCTTTCCCCACCTATAAAGGGGTAAAGGAAGGACATATGCTTGCCCTCTTGCAGTTCGATCTTTACATTAATGATATTGTTGAGGTTTTTACAAATCTGGACTTTGCACAACCATTTTTTTAAAGAATTTCCCCAAATATATTCTTTTATATGAAAATGATGTAGCCATTCTCTTTTTATCAGGTTTGACTACGGAGATATCTTGACGCAAAGATATTTTCTACTCTGATAGAAAACAATTCAAAATCAATCACTCAAAAAAACATATAAGAGCTACAATATATGTGGTTTAGGGTTGATTATCTAATAAGAGGAAAAAAATAGAATAGAGCTTTTCTGATCATTCTGGTATATTTTTCAATAAGAGAGAGATGAAAGATTGATACTATACCAAATGTTATATACTATACAGTGGTGTATACTGTGATACTACGAGCAGTAAAACAAAACATGTTAATAAAAATGTAAAAGTAGACAAAGCTATTGCTTATCTGTGGCTATTCTATTTTTAGGAGCATTCTTGATTCCATATGCCATTGCTCTGGTGTTTGAAGCAATCCCAATATTTCATCTTGAACTAGCTGTTGGACAGTTCTTGAGGAAAGGCAGCGTTGGAGTCTGGACTCATATTTCACCCTATCTAGGAGGAATTGGTAGGTTATGATTTATTTTCAATGATGCACATTCCTACAAGTGCCTGGGTTTCACACTTGGGAAAGAAGAGATATTTCATACAAAATTCCCTACCATAGCAACCTCAAATATGGGAGTGCCAGTGGATTTTGAAATGAAAGCACCTAAAATTAAGACAGCATTGTCTACATACTTGGGGACTTCCTAAGAACCCAGAAATATAACAATTTACATTTTTTTTAAAAAAAAGAATATTTAATTTGGTTACCTGTTCTGACCCCCCCCTCCCCTCTTCATACACCAAAGCATGCTGAGACAAAGATACTTTAAGGATTTATTAACACACAGACTAGACCTTGGCAGCAATCCAGCACAGACCTGACCTTGGCAGCAATCCAGCCTGCCAAGCTAGCCACGTTAGCTTCTCCAGTTCTAGTGAATACGTTGATTCCTGAGACGAGCGTGAGGAAAGTCATTCCTTTTATAGTCTTGAGAGGAACCTAATGACCACCAGCTGAGTTCAATTATCTCCTGTAACTGCGTAACTGTTCCTTACGCCTATTAGCCCTCCGTTGCCGGGCATCCAGGACCAACTCCCTTGTCTCCACCCCACTGCTCCAATGCATGACGTCAGGATCACACTCCCTTGTCTCTTCCCCACTGCTCCAAGGCTCAGACGCCTCCTGGTGGCCAACCAGCCTCTCTGCGCCCTGCTTGGAGTCGGAACCGTGTCCAGGGTCCTCCACATCCTCCAGAGCCGACTCATAGGGCCCCTCGCTGTCATAATCTGGTGGCAGCTCCAATGGTTCCTGCTGGGCCACAACAGTTATCCATTGATAGAAATGGATGCTTTATGAAGTCCTATGGCTTCATAATAAATAGCAGTATGTTCCACATTTTTTGTTAATCTCAATTTTACTTCAACCATACCTAGCATTCAGTATTTACTGATTGTGAAAACTATTTTTACATTTTTCAGCAAATATAAGAACTAATACTTAATTATCATCCAATATTTGCAGTTCCCTAATTTTTTCAATTCTGTACCGTAACAAACTTAAAATAGCATACTAGGGGAAAGCATTAAAAAATGAAAATGTCATAAAATTAAGAAAAATGATTTTCAGAAATCATAAAAAAGCTCTCCATGTGTGAATAATAAAATATATGTATACACACACACACACACACACAAACACAGAGAGAGAGAGAGAGCAATGCACACCCAAACAATACTTACTTAAATTAATGCACTTGGATGCACATTTTGATCCTCTTAGCAACTTTCTAGTTTCCAAACATTAAGAAAAAAACTTGTAGTATTGCTAAAACTTCACTGTTATACTATTTTTATAATTGTAATTATATACAATATTAATTGTCATCATTACTCTGCTCTTGATTTTTAAACCTCGCTGTTATGTTGGCTGCTATTACACTTAAAAAAAACACCTTTTAATAAAATATTTCGATACATTTTATACAAGCCAGGAAACTATAGTTATTGGGAGACCTTGAAAGTTAATCCATCAATCATCAAGCAAGCAACTGTGTATAAGCCAGAGTTGCATGCACTGATCCCATTAATAGCATTATTTTTGTCTTGAAATCAGGTGAGGAACTTTAACTTTAACTTTTAATAGATTTATATGCCTCCCAATCCCGTAGGACTCCGAGGAAAAAGTATCTGTGATAGCTCTGCCACTCCTGCAAATCTTTACTTAATGCTGTCCTTGTCAATGATAACGTACACTTTTATAAGTGCGTCCTGTTTGCCTGATTCCCATGTTGTCCATACCTGACTGGGCCTGGCAGAGCAAAACCAACTTCTCAATAACATCCTTGCTTAGAAAGAGACACCTCTGCTGAGATGTCTTAAAAGCAGTAACACTCTGACAAAAAGCTTGAATCACAGGACGTTTGCCTCTGCTTTCACTTGAGTAGGGAATGCACAATTTATTTCTACACATGAAGCTCACATACACTTATATTACAGTTCAGTGGTGGGATTCAGCCAGTTCGCACCTATTCGGGAGAACCGGTTGGTAACATTCTAAGCAGTTTGGAGAACCGATTGTTGGAAGAAATCTCCTTTTGTTTTTTCCCACTTTACAGGGCTAATCCTGTAAGGAAGGCAGGAAGGAAACATTCTGGTGTTGTTTCTAGCCTAATCTTTATTACCCTGCTTACAGAAACTGCCTCTCCGGTTAACCCTTGTTACCATTGTAACAACTAAGGCGAAGTGCCCATCCACCTGAGTGACATTGACTTGGCCACACCCACATGATCATATGACCCCCTGAGCCCTGCCTACCCAGCTGGTCATTAGGGCAGAGAACTGGTTGGTAAATTATTTGAATCCCACCACTGTTACAGTTCTAAAGCTGTTTGCTGGGAACAGGAGTGTGAGTTAGACTTTTGCATTTCCCCCTAATCCCTGTTCATTGGTGCTGCATTGTTGATTTCCTTCTGTTTATGCTTTCTTGTTCCATAGGCTATGCTTGCATGATGACATCATTCATAATCGGCATGTATTATAATATGATTGTTGCCTGGGTGCTGTGGTACCTGGGAAATTCTTTCAAAGAGCCCTTGCCTTGGACCATCTGCCCGCAAGTTCCCAGCAACATGGGTGGGTGCGTTTTCTATATATTTTAACTGTTTTCATCCATTAGCAGCTGAAGCATGTTACATGTACCCTTGACATCAGCACCATAGCTTGCCAGATCTGAAGGAGTCCTTGTACTTGTTCTCTCTTGTCGTGTACTGGAACAGCTATATAGACAAATCCTATCAGGCCACACCTACAGAGGAGGCTCCAAACTTTTTTGAAACCCACCACTGGTCCTTGGATATGATTATTCTACACTATCATGCTCATATTTATAAAACTCAGTGCCTCTGTGAAAGGTAAGGATGACTACTGCATTTGTGGTGCAATCAGAACATTGCGTGTGTTGAAGTTGTTTTAACGCAAACCAAAGATGCCTTTTTAAAAACAAGTTTACATCGTATTCTTATGCATGCCAGTGCCGTGTGTGAAGTAATTTAAGGTGGTTCTGACAAGTGTCGTCGGCATCTTCATATCCGGTCACATGGGCGGCAAGCCACTCCCATCCAGTCACATGGACGGCAAGCCACTCCCACAAAGGAGGCCACACCCACAGAGTAGGTTCGAACAATTTTTGAAACCCACCACTAATTAGCTGATATGCTCCTCTTGTAGGCAATGGCATTCTGGTACTTCTTAGCAACGCTTTCTATATTCTTAATTTGAGGGTGCTTATCTTCTTTACACCATTCCTTCCACATGTCCAGATTTTACCACTATACATTATCCTTAGAACAGACCATTGTTTCACTATTCTAATTTTTGCTGTCATTGAAAAGTCATTGAAAAGAGCCGAGGTGGCGCAGTGGTTAAATGCAGCACTGCAGGCCACTTCAGCTGACTGTTATCTGCAGTTCAGCGGTTCAAATCTCACCGGCTCAGGGTTGACTCAGCCTTCCATCCTTCCGAGGTGGGTGAAATGAGGACCTGGATTGTTGTTGGGGGCGATATGCTGACTCTGTAAACCGCTTAGAGAGGGCTGAACGCCCTATGAATTTTAATTTTGATTTGATTTTATTAACATTTGTAGGCCGCCCTTTTCCCTGAGGGGACTCAGGGCAGCTCACATAAAATCAGGGAGGGGAAGTACAAACAATGACATAGACACATATAATAAAAGTAATAAGCAACATGCTTATGAAGCGGTATATAAGTCTAACTGCTATTGCTATTGCTATTCTCCTTCCTAACCTTATTTATATTCGTTGTCCGCTTTCTCTCTAAAATTAATGCCATCCAACACACTCTCCATCTACTGGGTGTCTATTATTCTTGAGGCGGAGAAAACAAAACTTCACTTTTTTTTTTTTGAAATCACACATTCACTAAGGGTGCCTTTCTCCTTTCTTAACATTAATCTTTCCCCCACTTTTTACTGCTTATTTATTTACTTAAATAAATAAATGTTTATTACCCTTGTTCAATCAAATAATAAACTTCTAGATGCTAATGAAATAGGGAGCCATAAACTGCAGATGGCTAAGGTGGTTCATTTACCACCTAAGTGGTACTTTGCCCTAAGTTGGCTGTGAGATGATTATGATCCAAGCAACAGGAAAAAGATATATCCTTTCCTATATCAGTCATGGCGTTAACAAAATAGATTTTAAGTGCTGATGCACCGCCTCTATCAACCTTCGAGGCAGACCTGGCTTGGAAACCAAAAGCTATGGACATTAAAGCTACTTTTATTACAGAGTTACAGTCATAATAATTTCCCAAGTCTGAAAATGAGCGCCCCCTCCTCCCGCAACCTACCTTTATCTTTTAAAAAAAATCCTAAGGAAAGTCAAGTCAGGTGTTTCCTCAAACTAAATTTAAATAAATAAATCTGGACTCAGATTTCTTTTTAATCTCTTTCATTCTAAATGTTTCATTCCCATTATTTAGTTGTTGTTGTTGTTGGCATGCTGTGTATAATTAATATGTGACTAATATTATATATATATATATGGTATATTAACTAACCAGGTAACTCAGGGGTGGGTTCCTGCCAGTTGTAACCTCGGTTCCACCACAAAACCGCGGTCAACTAAAGCGCAGTCGACGAAACCACGTACCTGACGTCATCACAGCGTGACGAAAAAAGCACGCTGTGAGCGATAAAGCTAAAATTAACACGTAAACCTAAACCTAACCCACCCAAACCTAACCCTAAACCTAACCCTAAACCTAACCCTTAACCTGACCCTAAACCTAACCCTATACCTAACCCTTAACCTAACGCTAAACCTAACGCTAACCCTTAACCTAACCCTAAACCTAACCCTAACGCTTAACGTAACCCTAAACCTAACCCTAACCCTTAACCTAACCCTAACCCTAACCCTAACCCTAACCCTAACCCTAACCCTAACCCTTACCTTTACGTGAATTGGCTTGCTTTAAAAGTGCTTTTTAAAGCGCCCTTTTTTCTCCGTGGTCGTCGTTGTCGCGCTGCTGATGATGTCAGTGACGCGCTTTAATCGGGCGCGCTTTAGTGGACCGCGGTTTTGTCATGCCACGGTAACCTCTTCTATAGAAGAGGTTCCACAAATCCACAGTGCCATTTAGAATCAGTTCCAGCTCCCTCCCCCTGCCCGTCTGCACATCATCAAGATGAAGAGCGAGAGGAGGAATTCTGGGAGTTGAAGTCCACAAGTCTTAAAGCTGTCAAGTTTTAACACCCCTGGAATTTTTTTCCCTAAAGGGTTAGGCGTGCAAAGGTCTTCTAAATTGACAGCTTTAAGACTTGCGTGCTTCAAATGCCAGAGTTCCTGAAGCCAACATTTTGGTTGCTAAGCAAGATCGTTGTTAAGTGAGTTTCACCACATTTTACAAGTTGGCCATGCCCACCCAGACACATGGCCAGCAAGCCATTCCCACCCGGTCACATGACCAGCAAGCCACTCCCACAAAGCAGGCCACACCTACAGAAGAGGTTCTAAAAAAATGTGAAACTCACCACTGATGTAACTAATATGTAGGGAATTTTGTTAACTTCTTCTTTATTTCGAGGAGGCATCTTCTGCCTGCATTGAAAAAAGAAACTTTTGAGCACTTCCTCCTTTAATTCATGAAGCAATGTGGATGATTAGTACCTCTAAGAGTCTTATTTCATGTGTCTCTTATTTTAGAGACCAACAAGGAATGTGAGCAGAGCAGCGAATCAAATTACTTTTGGTACAGATACACACTGAACATCAGCACGGACATCACACACACTGGCCCTTCGGCTTGGTGGTTGATCGCCTCTTTGGGCAGTTCCTGGATCATTGTTTACGTCTGTACAAGACAAGGAATTGAATCAAGTGGAAAGGTGAGGAGTGTCTTTTTCCCAGATGGTTTTTGACTAGCCAAATACGAATGGATCCTTGTTTTATTTATTTATTTGTTCATTTCATCAAGCTTGAATTAAATAACAGATATAAGTATAGCAGTGGTGGGTTTCAATTTTTTTTTAGAACCTGTTCTGTAGGTGTGGCCTGCTTTGTGGGAGTGGCTTGCCAGCCATGTGACCGAGTGGGAATTGCTTGGCAGTCATGTGACTGGGTGGGCGTGGCCAACTTGTAAAATGTGATGAAACTCACTTAACAACGCTCTTGCTTAGCAACCAAAATGTTGGCTCAGGAACTCTGGCATTTGAAGCATGCAAGTCTTAAAGCTGTCAAGTTACAAGACCCTTGCACCCCTAACCCTTTAGAAAAAAAAAACCCCGGGGTGTTCAAAGTTGACAGCTTTAAGACTTGTGGACTTCAACTCCCAGGATTCCTCCTCTCGCTCTTCATCTTGATGATGTGCAGACGGGCGGGGGGGGGGGGGGAGGGAGCTGGATCCAGTTCTTAACGACACTGTAGATTTGTGGAACCTATAGAAGAGGTTAGAACTGGCAGGGACCCAACCCCTGAAGTATAGACATGACTATGAATACATGAAATGAATATGAACACAAGGGAAAATTAGGACAGGGACAGTAGGCACGCTGGTGCACTTATGCAAACCCCTTATATTGACCCTTCTCAGGCATGGTCAGTCACATAAGTCCAATTCATTCACTGCAATAATGATATAGTGGGATATAACTTGGGAGTTTCTGAATTTCCCCCATGGAAGGGGGAAAGGATAGATTCCCCTGCAGCCCATGTTCATTCCCCCAGCATTCTACTTATTAGGTCCACAGCCCTTCATTATTTTGCTGTTTAAAAAATTCAGTGGTAAATCATCCAGATGTTGGCAGTTTGATTTGTGTCTTGGCAGAAAGTTCGTCCCCGGGGTGAATAACATGGCTGGCCTGTGGTGGGAACATTAACTAGGGTGTCTATAATGATGATCCATTTCAATGATTTCCTTCTGCCTTTTCTCTTTGCAGGCAATTTATATTATAATCTCTTTTATATATATAATTCTAACTGTATTCCTTGTTTATGGTCTGACTCTCCCAGGAGGTATTCAAGGGCTAATTCGTCTGTTCACTCCTGATGCAAGTATATTCCCATTGAATTTCTAGTTATTTTTAAGGGTTAATTGTTTTATTGAGCCTGATCTAAACTTCTAAATTGTTCTAAATCTAAATTGTTCTAGATCTCTAACAATTTCAGTTTCAGAAAATAGTTATTCATGTTTTTTACCCACTGAAACTGTTAGAAGCCATGCATAGAGGGGTGGGAAGTATGCGTGGGGTACTCAGAAACTGACATCTTGTCTGTGAATGTGATTCTCTGTACTTCAGCCACCATCTATAAGTGCTGAACTATGTAATCAGTTTTGTGATTTCTTGCTTATTACGTAAAGAATCTGGGAATTTATTAGTGTTACTAACATTAACTAATGGCTAATTAGGCACATGGATTGGAACAGTGAGTGATCCTCTAGTCTAGATATTGTTGAACTCAAGGCTTCATCGATCACAACTGGCATGATCGGTCATTAAAAATAATAGGGTTAGGGTCATTTGCAGAGCCATAAATTTCACACTCCAGCCTCAGGTTTTATATGATTTCTACAGCAATCTGTTACCCACTTTTATTTTCCAGCTGCTGTTGCCTTACATTATTCCTTTAATTCTTAATTCTGTAAATTGGATTGCACCAATTTACACCTCACCAGTGTTTGAAAGAGAGAGAAATCATACACCTACACCAGTGGTGGGTTTCAAAAATTGTTCGAACCTACTCTGTGGGTGTGGCCTCCTTTGTGGGAGTGGCTTGCCGCCCATGTGACCGGATGGGAGTGGCTTGCCAGCCATGTGACCGGATATGAAGATGCCGACGACACTTGTCAGAACCACCTTAAATGATCTCACACACAGCACTGGCATGCATAAGAATATGATGTAAACTTGTTTTTTAAAAGGCATCTTTGGTTTGCGTTAAAACAACTTCAACACACGCAATGTTCTGATTGCACCACAAACGCAGTAGTCATCCTCACCTTTCACAGAGGCATTGAGTTTTATAAATATGAGCATGATAGTGTAGAATAATCATATCCAAGGACCAGTGGTGGGTTTCAAAAAATTTTGGACCCTCTTCTGTAGGTGTGGCCTGCTTTCCGGGTCCACTGGTAGAACCTCTTCTAACCGGTTCGGTAGATTTGACGAACCGGTTCTACCGAATAGGTGCAAACTGGTAGGAACCCACCTCTGACCTACACATACCATGTACGGTATATATGGAAGACTTAATAAGCATGCTTTTAGTAAATTTATTCATAAATACCTTCTATAGTCTTTAATATTTAAGTTTTATTTTTATAAGTATCTTTAAATTGGGGGTGTTGTATCTGTAGCATTACAGTAAACCATTTCTTTTATAGATTTTAGAAACATTTGTGATTTTACCTTGAATCTTATAACCTGTTATAGGAATTGCACAAAATGCTGGTTAGGGACATAACGTAAAGATGACAGCTAATGGGGTGCACTGTATTTTCTACTTCATTTTTATTTTTAATGTTTTAACAGTTCACAATCCTAAAAAATCCACGTGCCTGGCTTGACGCAGCCACCCAGAGTTTCTTCTCCCTTTCTTTAGCGGGTGGAGGACATATAGTATATTCAAGCTTCAATCCACAAAAGTAGGTGTAATGTAGTCTAACATTGTATATCTTAACCCAGTGCTCAACATATGGAAATTTCATTTACGTATGTCAGCAAAGTCAAAATCATTTTTTTATATCCATAGTAAGTGAAAAGAAAGAATTTAAACAAAGTTAGCCTTTCTTGCTCCTTTATAGTGTAGGAAGTTATCACCCAGCCCTCTCCCAGGAAAATGAAATATCCTAGGAAATATTGAAAAGGCAGAATATTTTTCTGGATGTGAAAAGAAAGAAACATGTTTTAAAAGGCAGAATAGCTGCCTGTAGCTTCCTGCCCATCCCCACTTTGTCAATGGGCCATTAAGAAGGCCAAGCTAGTCCCTTTTACATAATAAAGACCTCTCCACTTCAGCTCCAGGGAGGATGGGATTAAAGCATGATAATATTGGCACTTTACCCCACTGACCACATGGCATCTGAGAACTCAACCAAACCTGGATTCAAAACGCAGCCTAGAGAGTTGTCCCTGCATGGCCCCCATGGGAGTCTGGCAACCAATCAGAATAAATTTCTTGCACAGGAACAGGAAACAGAGAGGTGGGACTGAACAGGTTGTGAAAAGCCTAGCAAGCCCCTCCCTCGGCCCTTCTCTTCTTCTCCACCAACATTGAAGCATGTGATCACCTTTTCTGTTCAGGGCTCAAGCCATGTGGTCCCATCCAACAATAAA
Organism: Thamnophis elegans; assembly: GCF_009769535.1. Classification (NCBI taxonomy): domain Eukaryota; kingdom Metazoa; phylum Chordata; class Lepidosauria; order Squamata; family Natricidae; genus Thamnophis; species Thamnophis elegans. The sequence goes on along the minus strand of NC_045546.1, from coordinate 77,580,012 downwards.
CCATCTTTCCAAGCAGCCTCCATGTCTCCAGTGTCTTTTTCCCCACTTGGAGCTGAACCCAGAAGGACATTTCTTTCATCAATAGCAACCTGTACATTCACTGTAAAGTCATTTTGTTGCCTAAAGAAGGGACCATGCTTCTTTCTAATACAACGTATGTTTATAAGATTTTATAATAATATTTTGACTACAATTCCTCCTTTCATCTATCTCACTACCCATTTTACATTCACTTCATCATTCTGCATGGTTGGAAATTTCCGTACACTTGGCAAAATTCCATCAGTTTAAGTCAATATCCTTTCAAGTAACCCTAAGATTATTTCCAGGAGCAATTGAACTGTATGTAGCTTTTTTGTTTTTGGCAAGTGAATGGAATTTTGCTAGTATCTATTTTTTATATTTTTTATTTTACTTCCCAGTCTAGCATACAGCTCTAACATTTTTTGATGATTTTCTGATCCTGCTAACTAATGCAACCGCTTAGCTTCCTAACTCCAGACAAGGTAGTTCATTACAACGACCTGAGTTGATTGGCCTAATAAAATAAAATGTAAATTTGTTCTGCTACATCTATGAAGTATATCATAACTTTAAGGATATATTAGCTCACATTTAAAATTAGACCAGTAATAAGAGTTCTGCTATAACTGACAATGTTCATACTTAATACCGCCTGTTGGAAAGTTTAATCTGTTTTATTTCTTTTTCTTTTTCTTCTAGAAATGACTGTGAAAGAGATTCTCTCATAATAGCCGCAGTGAACAGTTTTACATCTATATATACCTCACTTGTCATCTTTTCAATTCTTGGGTTCAAAGCAACAATAGGCTACTTGCAATGTGTGGATAAGTAAGCTATTAAAATAATTTAACATTCAAATCCCACTTTAATTTTGCTTTGCATTCCATATTATTCTGTTGGCCTCCATTATGACGTAACTACTTTGAGGAGTGCTACAGAATGGAACTGAAATGAATACAAACCTAGAAGAATTCGTATAAATTATATCATAGTACATTCCAGTATTTTTAATTTCTGGTAACTTAAAATGTTCCCCAGAAGTTGTTATTATCTTTCTGACTTTCTGACTGGTCGAATCAAATCAAATCATTGGTTGCCTGCAGGGGTAAGTAGTAAAAAGTTTAACTTTATTGATTGTCTCTGACCTGACATTGTTTTTGTTACATTTGATCACAAATGGAATATTCATCTAATTGCGACTACTGACTTGAGGCTGTAGTTCCAATTGTTTTCCTCCTGTGAAGTAATGTCTTGAGGTTAATCCTTGTCCTTGGTAGTTACATAAGCGAATGGGACAGCCGTGCTAGAGTCAAATTACATTAAGAAGAAATGTCCACTCCAAAAGGGTTGGTTCCAGGACAGCAAATGTGGCACATGAACCATTTTTGACCCAACAAAGATATTTTTGCCTCCACTTCACTCCTTCCTCCTTTCCTCCTCCCTCCGTCCCTCCCACAGGTGGGTTCCTACCAGTTCGGACTGGTTTGACCAAGTAGGTAGTAACTCGGCCTGCCACACCCCCGAACCAGTTCTATCGGTGGCTCCATAGGCGCCACCATCTTGTTTTTTTGCTTCTGTGCATGCGCAGAAGCTTTTTTAAATTACAGCACATGTGTGCATTGTGCACATGAAGTGCGTGCGCATGAAGCGCATCCCTGAGCAAACCAGCAGTAGAAGAAGCTGGAAACCACCCTTGCCTCCCTCCCCTTTCTAATCACCTGATCATTCTGAAATCATTACAACGTGCGAATCCTTTAAACTTTGTGTACCTGAAACTGGAAGCAATTATTGTACTTCCCAGGATTTAGAAAATATACAGAACAAAACTGTGTTGACTGTGTTTTTTGGGGGGGTGGGTGGGGTAGGGTCAATGAGCAGCATTCATATCAAATTACTAGCTCATACTGACTGTTTAATAACGACTGTTTAGTCGCCCGGAGTCCTCCGGGATTGGGCGGCCTATAAATTTAATAAACAAATAAATAAATAATTTAATAAATAAATAAAATAAGATTTTTTTTCCACAAGTACTGTTATCAAGGCAAGTACCATATCTATCTTCTATTATTTTATTTTCTTACTTCTATTTTTATTTATTCTGTCTTATTTCTGTTTCCTAAGTCAGTGATTCCCAAACTTGGCAACTTTAAGACTTGTGGACTTCAACTCCCAGAATTCTCCAGCTGGCTCTGCTGGCTGGAGAATTCTGGGAGTTGAAGTCCACAAGTCTTAAAGTTGCCTAGTTTGGGAACCAGTGTCCTAAGTAAATAAAGTGTCTCTTTTATGTTACTGCTGCTATTTTTACCCTTAGATTTTTTAAAAATTACTATAATACATGGGTTATGTGTTGCTTTCCATTTATCATTTCATCAACCTTAGCCAATTAGGCCAATCATAAGAAATCACTAGAGGTGTAATTCAATATTGGAGGATCTCATGTTGCGGGTGATGCTATTTGGCTATATGTAAGCATGAATACTCAACGTGACAGCAATTAGGAGCAAAAACTGACTTGCTAATCATGGTAGCAATGTAAATAATCCATATCTTTCTGGATTTCCACAACAGTAATATCGAATTACTCACAACAGCATTCCATTTGATGGACCAAAGCATTTCAAGAGAGAACTATACACTTTGGCTCGAATCTCTGCTCCAAGCTGCTCCATCAAGAGTTGCTGCTCTCAAGCTGAAAACATGTGATTTTGACCAACTTATTGATAAGGTACTGTAAGCGTTATTACTGACGCTTTGAAAGAATACTAGGCTGCTCCTGAAGAGTGTTCGGAGACTACAATTGGTCCAGAATGCAGCCGCGCGAGCGATACTGGGTGTACCTAGGTACACCCATGTTACACCTATCCTCCGTGAGCTGCACTGGCTTCCCATTGGTCTCCGGACACGCTTCAAGGTGCTGGTCATTACCTAAAAAGCCCTACATGGCCTAGGACCTGGATATCTCTGTGACCGCCTCCTGCAACATACCTCCAATAAGATCGCACAGGGCGGGCCTTCTCCGGATACCGTTGGCCACACAATGCCGTCTGGTGGCTCCCCGGGGGAGAGCCTTCTCTGTTGCTGCCCTGGCCCTTTGGAACGATCTACCCCCTGAGATCCGGACCCTCCCCACTCTCCTGGCCTTCCGTAAGTCTGTTAAGACCTGGCTGTTCCAGCAGGCCTGGGGCTGTTGATCTTGACTGAGCTTCAGCCCCATTACAACTGAGTGTATGTTGTGCTTCTGATTTTAAGTTGTTTTGTCTCGTGTTTTTTTAAAATCTTTTTTAATATTTTAAATTGCTTTTATGTAAGCCGCCCAGAGTCCTTCGGGATTGGGCGGCATACAAATCTATTAAAATTACAAATTACAAAAATTATGGATTCCTTGTACAGGTAGTTCTTGACTTAACAAGAGTTCATTGAGTGACTGTTCAAAGTTTCAACAACACTGAATAAGTGACTTATGACAGTTTTCCCCATTTATAACCAAGGCGGTTCCACCACAAAACCGCGGAGGACAAAATCGTGCTCGACGAAAGCGTGCATTTGACGTCATCACAGCGCGACGAAAATATCGCGCTGTGATTGAAAAATGTAAAAATAAAGCGAAAACCTTACCCTAACCCCCCCAAACCTAACCCTAACCCCTAACCTAACCCTAAATCTAACCCTAAACCTAACCGTTAACGTAACGCTAAACCTAACGCTAACCCTTAACCTAACGCTAAATGTAACCCTAACGCTCTAAACCTAACCCTAACCCTTAACCTAACCCTAACCCTTACCTTTATGTGAATCGGCTTGCTTTAATTTTAATTTTATTTCAATTTTTAATTTTTTTCGTTGCGCTGTGATGACGTCACATGCACGCTTTCGTCAAGCGCGATTTTGTCCTCCGCGGTTTTGACGGGTCACGAACCAATGCAGCATCCCTATGGTCGTGTGTGCAGACACTTGGCCACTGATTCATATTTATGATGGTTGCAGCATTCCAGATTCACTTAACAACCATATGACCAACTTAACATCTGCAATGATTCACTTAACAATCACGGCAGGAAAATCCATAAAATGGGGCAAAACTCACAACAAATGTCCCACTTAGCAACAGAAATTTTGGGCTCAATTGTGGTCATAAGTAGAGGACTTACCTGTATTGGGAACATTTTCTCTCTCTTTTATCTAAGCAGCTTTGCCTGCATTGTAAGCATAGTGAGAAGTGTGTACCAGCAGTGAGATTCAGAGAGCCACTTTAGCAATGGAAACGGCTTGGTCAGACCAAGTATTACTACCAAATTGACCAATTTCCCTCTAGGAGCTATTTTCTGTTCAAGACTTTTGTATCAAACTGATGTTGGTATGTATTCATTGGATTTGAATTTTTATCTAGTGTTCCTATGCCGTAAATATCTTAAATTCTTGTTTTCTTGTCGCCTCCTGCCACATACCTCCCAACGGCCGATAAGATCTCACAGGTTGGCCCTTCTCCGGGTGCCGTCGACCGGACAATGCCGGCTGGCGACCCCTCAGGGGAGGGCCTTCTCTGTAGCTGCTCCGGCCCTGTGGAACGATCTACGCGTAGAGATCCGGACCCTTCCCACTCTCCCGGCCTTCCGAAAAGCCACTAAAACCTGGCTATTCCGGCAGGCCTGGGGCTGTTGACCTCACAAACGAGGTCCGGCCCCACTAAGATTGAGTATATGGTGCGTTGCTTTTAAATTTGTTTTCCTCTCTTCCTATTTTTAATTTTTTATCTTTTAGTCTTGTTTTTGTAAGCCGCCCGGAGTCCTACGGGATTGGGCGGCCTATAAATTTATTAAATTACAATTACAATTGTCCATTTACCGCTTATCTAGATCTAGCTTTTCTATTTAAGCACATCTTATGAAGCATGTGTAAATGTGAAAATGTCTACGTTAGGGGAAATATTTTCAGACTAGCTTTTATTTTTACATAGCTTCCTGTTTCAAATTGGTATTTTTTTAAATGTGGAGGGTAATTTTAAAATCACGTTCTCCTTCTGTATATTCAAATAGAACTGTATACAATTTGTTCCTATGAGAAAAGTGGCTATAGGACACGATGAGAAATTGATTTAAAAAAAAACAACAAGTGCCAGGATTGGAAATTCTTTTCTTCCATCATTTATTTTCATAATAATACCATTGTATTATTATATTATATAACTAATTGTTATGAGATTCAGGGCAGTTAAAAGACAGCATGCTTTTTATCCAGTTAAAATTGTGTACAAAAGGCAAATCTGTTCCAAGGGTTGATAATCTGTAATGCAACCCACTTTTTATAGTGATGTGTTCTGACCTCCCTCGTCCTACACCAAAGCACGCCGAGACAAAGATACTTCAAAGATTTATTAACACACAGACTAGAACTTGGCAGCAATCCAGCACAGACTAGACCTTGGCAGCAATCCAGCACAGACTGACCTTGGCAGCAATCCAGCCTGCCAAGAGAGCCACGATAGCTTCTCCAGCTCTAGTAAATATGTTGATTCCTGCGACGAGTATGTGGAAAGTAATTCCTTTTATAGTCTTCAGAGGAACCTAATTACCACCAGCTGAGTTCAATTATCTCCTGTAACTGAGTAACTGTTCTTTACGCCTATTAGCCCTCCGTTGCCGGGCATCCAGGACCAACTCCCTTGTCTCCTCCCCACTGCTCCAATGCATGATGTCAGGATCACACTCCCTTGTCTCCTCCCCACTACTCCAAGGCTTGACTTTGGGAGCACGCTCCATTTTGCTCTCACCGCTGCTCCAGGCCTCAGGCGCCTCCTGGTGGCCAACCAGCTTCTCTGCACCCTGCTCGGAGTTGGAACCCTGTCCAGGGTCCTCCACATCCTCCAAAGCCGACTCATAGGGCCCCTCGCTGTCGGAGTCTGGTGGCAGCTCCAACGGCTCCTGCTGGGCCACAACAGTGGTGGTTCTATTGCCATCTTTGCAAGACATACTGAAAATGAAGGCTAGGGCATAGCTACTATGTGAAATGTATTTCTGACAAAGGTCTTCTATTTACTTAGTTTAGCTCACTTATTTACTTAGTTTACTTATTTACTTCCTGGAAAAAAATTAGTAAACATATCCCCACAGTGGTATCTCTAATAAACTCAACTTTTTAAAACTTTTAAATTAATCTCATTTTGCAGGTTTTAACTGCTGGGAACATATCCTTGTCCATGCTTGGATTTTTTTTAGCAGATTTTTTAAAATTATTTTTTCCCTTCTACAACATCTTACAGTCATTACATCAACATTGTTATGTCATCATACCTGTACATGTATATAATATTTCGCTTCTATATTTATACACCTTTATACACAGTTCTATATATATTTATATATAGTCTTTTGGCTTAATTAATTCTTGTTTTGCAGCCATTTCTACCAATTGTTCCAAATTTCATAATATTCCAACTCTTTTTTGTCTTTTAATTTTTGTGTTAATTTGTCCATCTCTGCACAATCCAAAGGTTTTTTTTATCACTAATTCGTCCGAGGGGGTATTATTTTATTTCCAGCATTGGGCAAATGCTATTCTAGCTGTAGTTAGCAGATGTGTTAATATGTACTTAATTTTCTTTGTATATTTCCCTTTGATTATTCCCAGTAGAAAGATTTCCAGTTTGTATTTTATCTGTTCTCCTGTAATTTCTTGCACCCATTTCCAAATTTTTGTCCAATATTTTTGTGTTTCCGGGCAGGTCCACCATATGTGATAAAAAGTCCCTTGTACTTTTTTATACTTCCAGCAGGTCGGATTCGTGTTTGGGTACATTTTAGCCAATCTTGTTGGTGATAAATGCCAACGATAAAACATTTTGTATATATTTTCTTTAAGTGCTGACACGATCAGCAGCACATGCCTGGATTTTCATTTTCTAGATAGAGATGCTAAATTTTAGTCCGCATTGATTAGCCAGTCAAGACTTGCCATGGCAAAATAACATTTATAGATGGTGTGTGTGGCCGATCAGATTAATTGCCTGTTCCATTTTGAAATTTTGCAGACTGCTTCTGGGCCTGGCTTGGCCTTTATTATATTCACTGAAGTTGTCACAAGGATGCCTGGAGCCAATATTTGGTCAATTCTATTTTTCCTCTTGCTCTTCTGCCTGGGACTGTCTTCTATGTTTGGACTCGTTCAGAGCATCGTCACTCCTTTCATAGAAATTCCTCTTGTGTCAAAATACTTACACAAAGAAGTTTCTTGTGGTAAGAAACTGCTTTCGAAAAGAGTTTCAATTTCATCTTTTTTCTTTTTCTTTTAAAAAACTCGCAGTGTTATTGAATATTTACCTGATTAGATTAGATTAGATTAGAATTAGATTAGATTAGAAGGTTTATTTATATGCCGCCCTTTTCCCTGGGGGGACTCAGGGCGGCTCACAATCCAAAGGAAGGGGGGAAAACAGATTTTTACATATAAGACAATACATGATTAAAACACAACATTCATACCATTCGGGCGGGTTACAATCTTTAGCCCCAGGCCTGACGGGGTAGCCAGATTCTGAGGGCTGTGCGGAAGGTCTGGAGGGTGGTGAGGGTACGAATCTCCACGGGGAGATCGTTCCATTGGGTCGGAGCTACCACCGAGAAGGCTCTCCTCCGCATGGTTGCCAGTCGGCATTGACCAGCGGATGGAACTCGGAGGCCTAATCGATGAGATCTAATAGGTCGCGTGGAGGTCTGATTACCTAACTATGGCGCTTCAAGGTAGTCCAAGTAAAGTGCAGATGGGCCTTTGAAACTGCTTCTCCAGGCCCCCCATTTGGTTGACCAAGGGTTCAACCAAAGGCATTCCCAAGCAAGTTCACTTTCAACTGCCCCATCAGAGTTCTCTTCCCCACTTCATTAGGGGCTCTGTGCGGGCATGGGGAGAGATCAGGAGCATCTATGAGGGGATGCTTTAAAAGCCGTTACTTTTAAAGCCCTACATGGTTTAGGACCTCGCTACCTGAGAGACCGCCTCCTGCCACTTACCTCCCAACGACCAACAAGATCGCACAGGTTGGGCCTCCTCTGGGTGCCGTCAACCGGACAATGCCGGCTGGCGGCCCCCTGGAGGAGGGTCTTCTCTGTTGCTGCGCCGGCCCTGTGGAACGATCTACTTGTAGAGATCCGGACCCTTCCCACTCTCCCGGCCTTCCATAAAGCCGTCAAGACCTGGCTGTTCCAGCAGGCCTGGGGCTGTTGATTGATATCCAGCCCCGCTTAGATGAATAGATGATGTGGACTTTTAATTGTATTTTTTATTCTTAAATTTTAAATGTTTTTTCATCTTGCTGTGACCGCCCAGAGTCCCAATGGGAGTGGGCGGCATACAAATTTTATTACACTCGAAACTGTGATATTAAAAGGGCAGCCACAAGTATATGATTCAAGCTTCACTCCTTAGTATATACAGTATACTTATAAACCATATACGTGTCTTTGAGTTAATCTTGATTCCCCGCAACTGCCTGGACTAGTCTCTGCCATCTTCTTGGAAACATTTAAGAAGTGGTTTGCCATTGGCTCCTTCCTAGGTCTGAGAGGATGTGATTGGCCAAAGGTTATTCTGCTGGCTTTGCGCCGCAAGCTCAATTTCTAGTCTGATGCCATAAATACATCAAACTGGTTCCCTTGTGGGTACACACACACACACACACACTGTTGCTGCCCCGGCCCTTTGGAACGAACTACCCCCCGAGATCCGGACCCTCCCCACTCTCCTGGCCTTCCATAAGTCCGTTAAGACCTGGCTGTTCCGGCAGGCCTGGGGCTGTTGATCTTGACTGAGCTTCAGCCCCATTACAACTGAGTGTATGTTGTGCTTCTGTTTTTAAGTCGTTTTTTGTCTCGTGTTTTTTTAATCTAATCTTTTTTAATATTTTAAATTGCTTTTATGTAAGCCGCCCGGAGTCCTTCGGGATTGGGCGGCATACAAATCTATTAAAATTACAAATTACACACACACAAAAACACTCTCCAATATGTTATTAGGCAGAAGCTTTTTGTAAGCTTGATATTCATTTTGCTAGTATTAAAAATTGTCTTCAGTCTGAAGCACCACAATTGGGGTGTCTCAGAATCATGACGACAACCCCAAAAAAGAGCCACCTCTAAATTATCTCACAGGATTAGCATGTATTTAAAACACAGCCATCGAATTAGTGTTCTCAAGTTTGATGAACTGGAAGGCAGAATATTTTTCCTCTAAGCTACAGTATTTGGCTAGAGAGAATCATAGTTTTTTCCCCCCTTTCTTTAGATATTATGAAACTGCCTTCGGGGATAAAGGGGGCAAGAACAGCCAGACTTATTTTGTAAGGCAAATAACAGTTGTTTCAGAAATTGCCCTCTGCCTTGCCTGCATTCACTTTTATAAGGATAAATTACACACTGTATAGCAAGATAAATAATATTTGTGCACGTTGTGATGTCTGCCTTTATTGCTGAGCAAAGTACATCACTAAGTGAAATCAGTAGCAGAAACTCTCATCTATGTTTAACCAATTTTACTCCTGTCCTTAAAGGTTCAGGAGAAATCTGGGGAAGCGGGGAGCCGGGCAAGTTCTGAGGAAATATTAGCAATATCCATGCAAGGGAGAAGTTCAACAGATCTGGTATTATGGTTCCACCACAAAACCGCGGAGGACAAAATCGCACTCGACGAAAGCGCGCATTTGACGTCATCACAGCGCGACGAAAACATCGCACTGTGATCGAAAAATGTAAAAATAAAGCGAAAACCTTACCCTAACCCCCTCAAACCTAACCCTAACCTAACCCTTAACCTAACCCTAAATGTAACCCTTAACCTAACGCTAAACCTAACGCTAACCCTTAACCTAACGCTAAACGTAACCCTAACGCTCTAAACCTAACCCTAACCCTTAACCTAACCCTAACCCTAAACCTAACCCTTACCTTTATGTGAATCGGCTTGCTTTAATTTTAATTTTATTTCAATTTTTAATTTTTTTCATCGCGCTGTGATGACGTCAAATGCGCGCTTTCGTCGAGTGCGATTTTGTCCTCCGCGGTTTTGACGGGTCACGGGTATTATCCATGTGCAAAACCTGGGAAGAGTTAACTGTCTGAGTCATAACTGTTCTCCTTTTGCGTTTTCATTCACACACAACTACTAAACTTTGTCTTCCTTAGGTATAATATGCTTTACTTCCTTTTTGTTGGGTCTCCTTTTCACAACACGGTCTGGAATTTACTGGCTTGCAGTGTTTGATAGCTTTGGAGGAAGCATACCGTTGCTGATCATTTCTTTATTTGAAATATGCAGCATTGTATATATTTATGGACTGAAAAGGTAATGAGTTTCTTGTATGTCCATTTCTTAGTAAGTTCTTCAACTGAGACAGCTTGGAATGTAAGAGTGGGACAGTGGTGGGATTCAAATAATTTAACAACCGGTTCTCTGCCCTAATGACCAGCAGGGTAGGTGGGGCTTGGTGGTCGTGTGACTGGGTGGGCATGGCCAACTCAACATCACTCACGTTGATGGGCGCTTCACCTTAGCTGTGACAATGTAATAGGGGTTAACCGGAGAGGCAGTTTCTATAAGCAGGGCAATAAAGATTAGGCTAGAAACAACACCAGAATGTTTCCTTCCTGCCTTCCTTACAGGATTAGCTCTGTAAAGTGGAAAAAACCAAAATGAGATTTCTTCCAACAACCGGTTCTCCAAACTGCTTAGAAAGTTACCAACCGGTTCTCCCGAACAGGTGCGAACCGGCTGAATCCCACCACTGCTACAATCCATAGATATTGGATAAGCAGCATAGTTTGTACACAGACAGACAAAGGAAAGCATTTCGGCATCGGCAAACACAGTTGGTTAAGTCAAAGTTTGTCAATAGAGAACTGGGTCATCCTCTCTCAGCCCAACCAACTTTACTAGAATTTTAGGGAGAGTAGAAGCAAAAACAGCTATGCAATTTACCTTGAGTTCCCAAATGAAAGGCAGGATGAACATCTAGTAAATAAATATTTAACAAAAGCATTACGTTAAGATTATACTTGCTTTAGGTCAATAAACTTTTATTGTATTCAGAGGTCTGTATACATGATCTTGGTGAAATTCAGATCCAGGCATATGGTAAATCATCATTAGCATCTTGCAAAGGAAAGGCTTAAGCTAAGAAGAGATGACTCTCTTAAGGTTAGTTAGAGAGGGCTTTCTGGAAGCATTTGAAATAAAGGTGTTGTCTTGCAACAACCTAGTGCAATGAACTGCTCATCACTTTAATAAAGCAAACCGTTTTAACACTTATGGTGAATAAGATCCTGGTTTTTCATTCTGGCAACTCTGTCCCTCAGTCAATAGACGAGTGTTTCTCAACGTTGGCAACTTGAAGATGTCCAGACTTTAACTCCCAGAATCCCCCAGCCAGCGAATGCTGGCTGGGGAATTCTGGGAGTTGAAGTCCGGACATCTTCAAGTTGCCCAGGTTGAGAAACACTGCAATAGACTTTAGTCAAGAAGTGACGTCATCAAGTGTTCGAGGCAGAAAACTCCAGACAGTGGAGAATAATATTTTAAGTTCCCTTTGCCTATAGCAGTGATGGGCAACCTTTTTGGCATGGTGTGTCAAAAATCGGCAAAAAATCGAGCATAACTTGCGTTGTGTGTCACTTCGACAAAAACATAATTTTGCGCAATTTATAGTTGCTGCTAATGGCGCTCACAGTTCCCGTTGGCACTCCGCTGTTCCCTGCTGTGGTGCGGTCGTAACCGACAGTCCCAGGAGTAGACTCTCTGTGCCGGCCTGACTGGAGAGAGGCGCGCACTGTTCCCACGCTCCTCTCCTGCAGGTCCTCCCTCGCCGCGCTGATGAGGTGTGTGCGCACGGCACGCACGCCTTACCAGCAGCCCCTGCGCTCAGAAAGGGGCGGCGGCAATACAGTAAGTGAGTGTGGGCGGGGGAGATCACATGTCCCCCCCCCCCCGTTCCTCCAGCACAGATTCTTTCATCCTCGGCGGCCGTGCAGGAGCCGAGGATGAATCGCATGAAATCCTGTGCGTGTCACCCCAAATGGCTACGCGTGTCAGCACTGACACGCGTGTCATAGGTTCGCCATCACTGGCCTATAGCAAAGGTGTCAAACTTGTGGCACAAGGGCTGAATGTGTCATGTGCAGATCAGGTCCTTCTCCAGCTCCACGAAGGTGGAAAACATTGTGAAACGCAAGTTTGACACCCGTAGTCTATAGTTTTCTGTAAATGAATGCTCTAAGCAACATTTCCCTTATTTGTATTGTATGCAACATGATTCCTCTAACAGGAGACAAATTTCTCCAGTAGCAATTAAATAGCCTTAGTTTTGGAGATTTGTGTCTAATGTGCAATACAACCGAATTTAAATTCATGCAGGTCAGAAGTTAGGGCTATGAAGCTTTTAAAATATATGCACACCTATTCTCACATATCAGTGGTGGGTTTCAAAAATTGTTGGAACCTACTCTGTGGGTGTGGCCTCCTTTGTGGGAGTGGCTTGCCACCCATGTGACCAGATGGGAGTGGCTTGCCGCCCATGTGACCGGATATGAAATTATGAATTAGTACTTACGTCGGTCCAAGTAGCTATTCAGAAACTTTGGCATTGAAGCATGCAAGTCTTAAAGCTGTCAAGTTACAAGGTCCGTGCACCTCTAACCCTTTAGAAAAAAAAACTAGGGGTCTTCAAACCTGACAGCTTTAAGACTTGTGGACTTCAACTCCCAGAATTCCTCCTCCGGTCATGTTGGCTCAGAAACTCTGGCATTGAAGCATGCAAGTCTTAAAGCTGTCAAGTTACAAGATCCTTGCACCCAGTGGTGGGTTTCAAATTTTTTTGGAACCTCTTCTGTAGGTGTGGCCTGCTTTCCGGGTCCACTGGTGGAAACTCTTCTAACCGGTTCGGTAGATTTGACGAACCGGTTCTACCGAATAGGTGTGAACTGTTAGGAACCCACCTCTGTCACATATCTAGATTTACTTGTAGGAAAATGTGCTGTGAGCACCCCATCTTTGTAAAATACAGCACTCTATTCATTGCTACAGTTCTTGAGAAGAGCTACAGTTCTTGAGACAGTTCTCCCCGCCATAAGCCGTTGATTAAAAAAGCCACTCTGCCATTAAGGTTCGGTTGTTCAGCCTTAACCGCAGTTTGGTATACGATGATTTCCAACAAGGTATCTTGTAACCACCCTCCAGGCCTTCCGCATAGCCCTTAAAACCTGGCTGTCCCGACAGGCCTGGGGCTAAAGACTTGCAGCCCCACTCCAAATGGTATGATTGTTGTGTTTTTTAGCTGTGTATGATTTTTATGTTCTGTATTTTGTTTGTTTTTTCCCCCTTCCCTAGAATTGTGAGCCGCCCTGAGTCCCCTCAGGGAAAAGGGCGGCATACAAATAAAGTAATCTAATCTCTAATCTAACTAAAACACTTGGTAGATATATCCAAGACTAACTTTGTGATGTCATTGTAATAGGTGCATAAAGGCTACATTCCTCTTATTGCAAAATAAACAGTGATTACATGAAATTGCTATATTGCAAATTAAGCTACTCCATTGGAATTGAATTGTAACTATAAACCAATTTGGCCACAGGTTCTGTGATGATGTGGAATGGATGATTGGAAGGCCAGTAAATTTCTACTGGAAAGCAACCTGGCAGTTTATCAGCCCCGCGCTAATGATTTCCGTCTTTCTGAGCTATCTAGCTATTGAGCGGCCATCAACCTACAAAACGTGGAATCCAAGCTATGTATGTTAAACTTGTTACTTAATTTCTAGCAATTATTTTTTATGCAACAAAAACAAGGACAGTCTCTGCTATCTGGCTAAAATATCAGCATATCTTAAGGACCATTCAGATGAGAAACACAAGCTGGAATGGAGAAGATGGATTGGTTATATTCAGAATAAATATGGGACTAAGAAACTCCAGATAGCTTATGAGTGAATGAGCAAGGAATGATACAACTTGTTTAAAGTTAGCTTTACGAAAGGGGGGGGAGTTAAAGTACAAGTGAGGGATGATGCTAAAGTCTGTTAGTTTATTTTAGAATATGGTTGCTAATGTTTATACCCTATATTTGCTCTGGGAGGTTGTGGGGGGAGGTGGGTTCGGGGGGGGAGAGGTATATATTTGTAAAACTTTTTTAAAACTTTTAATTAAAAAAAAGGAGTCATCATCATAGTATTGCATAAGGGCACCCCCCCCCGCCAACAATACAGTGCTTAAAAATCAAATTAATCAGCCAACTGAGATTTAGAAAAAGTTAGCTGTAGATGAAAGTACAGTTACAAGATATGTGTATCAAATTGGCAATACATTTCTCCTTCGCTGTGTTGTTTTCACTGTAGTTTACCTTCTAGAATTTTTAGCTAGGGTTTTTTGTAAGCTGCTCTGAGATCATTATTATAGTCTGAAAACAGATATAGAATAATGCGTAACAAAGATATATGTCACATATTTGCCCTCCATTGGCTGGGGACTGTTATCTGCAGTTCAGCGGTTCTAATCTCACCGGCTCAAGGTTGACTCAGCCTTCCATCCTTCCGAGCTGGGTGAAATGAGGACCCAGACTGTGGGGGTGATATGCTGACTCTGTAAACTGCTTAGAGAGGGATGAAAGCCCTATGAAGCGGTATATAAGTCTAACTGCTATTGCTATTGCTATTTTATGGGATACCAATTGAGAATGCCTTCTGTACAGTGTTTCCCCCAAAATAAGAGTGTCTTATTTTCATTTGACCCCTGAAATAAGCACTTTGCCTTATTTTCAGGGAGGTCTTATTATTTTTGAGGCGCAGGAAGAGGCGAGCATAGTCACCTCATGGCTGCTGCTGTGTTGCCATATTTCCGGGGAGTGCTTATTTTCAGGGAACGGGTTATTTTAGCGCATGCGCTCAAAAGCTTGATTGGGCTTATTATCCGGGGAGGTCTTATTTTCAGGGAACGGGTTATTTTAGCGCATGCGCTCAAAAGCTTGATTGGGCTTATTATCCGGGGAGGTCTTATTTTCAGGGAACGGGTTATTTTAGCGCATGCGCTCAAAAGCTTGATTGGGCTTATTATCCGGGGAGGTCTTATTTTCAGGGAACGGGTTATTTTAGCCCATGCGCTCAAAAGCTTGATTGGGCTTATTATCCGGGGAGGTCTTATTTTCAGGGAACGGGTTATTTTAGCGCATGCGCTCAAAAGCTTGATTGGGCTTATTATCCGGGGAGCGCTTATTTTCAGGGAACGGGTTATTTTAGCACATACGCTCAAAAGCTTGATTGGGCTTATTATCCGGGGAGCGCTTATTTTCAGGGAACGGGTTATTTTAGCGCATGCGCTCAAAAGCTTGATTGGGCTTATTATCCGGGGAGCGCTTATTTTCAGGGAACGGGTTATTTTAGCACATACGCTCAAAAGCTTGATTGGGCTTATTATCCGGGGAGGTCTTATTTTCAGGGAAATAGGTTATGGGGGCTAGGATAGCAAGTATGTGTGCATTGATCACACTAAAATAATTCTGCATTTGAAGAGCAAGTTGCCTCTTACCGTTCATTATTCCATTTTTTGGTAAAAACAATATAAGCAGGAAAAGCAAGACTCATCCTTTTGAAGGATTGTCAAGTTCGGTGTAGACCCCCTTTGTACTGCCATCATTCAGTTTTAATTTTATGCAATATTTGTTTATCTCGCAGGAAGACTTTCCTTCAAAAGAGTTGAAATTTTATCCACGCTGGGTTTTAATCATTGGTGCCTTGCTTGTGGTCCTACCGTGCTTATTTATTCCAATGGGAGCCATTTGGCATCTTAAGGAAGTACTGCTGAAAATGAGGGAGAAGCAAGTCCTTCATCCATGTGAAAGCACTGAAGGCAACTTATGCTCTGGGACTCTATCGGCCGATTCCAGTGATCCATAGTAAACCAGTAATTCAGATTAGCCAGAGAAAAAGTATACTAAGGCAATCTATGAAAATTAAGTATACACTGCCTATATAAATTTCTGTAGCATTCTAAGGGAAAGTTGTAAAAGTATTTCAAATAAATACCCTTTATACAGTATTATATTCTGTATAAATGCTAAAAGTTTTCAAGGAATTGTTTTAAACATTTCTCCCTGTTTTTAACTGAGAAGATGATCAGAACCCTAGATTTACAAAAGACAAAGTATAAAAATTACAGGGAAGAGTAAAAAAATATATATAATCAAGTAAATATATTCATACACAGCCAGTTTTTAAAATGACCACTTGGAAAGAAATGGATCAGTGGCTGATGAGTTAATTTTTGTGAACTACTTTCTGGGCCGGGCCAAATGATCTAGTGTGGCTTCGTGTTGTCTTTTTGTGCTGCAGTTTGAGAGAATGGAAATACCCATCTTGTCAGCTTCCCTTTTTGGTAAAGTAGGGTTGGACATGAAACATTGAGGAAAAAGTTTTGTCCCAAACAAAAACACTATTCAAATGTTTCGAATCTTCTACTGAAGCAAAACCTTCTGAGGATTTTATCAAATAAAATAATGTAAATTCAAATCAAGCTCGTTTCCTTGTTTTCATTGTAGGGCCATAAAAATGGGTGTCATGATACTCCTTGTTAACCATTTAATCTACCGGGCAAAAATTAAGAGCCTGAACCTTTGCCCAAACTAGCTTCCTTATATCCAGGGAACATATCTATTATTTATGGAAAGAAGAGCATGAATTGTAACTGAATGTCATATGGCAATCTAGCCAGAACTACAATACATAAATTGCTTTGAGATGTCTTATTTAGTCCTAGAAACTACTTGTTATGAAAAATGGTACAGTAAACACTGATAGACTTCTTTAACAATTAGCCTAGCAACGGAGCTCCCTATTATGTCAACAGTGTATGAAGAAAGGGGATAATGGTTTTTCTGATGTAGTCTTAATGTCAGCAATAAAACCAAAGCTTAATCTTGAATCTGTATGCTTCATCTCAGATTTATCTAGCATACTCCAGCAGGGTGATTCATCAGAATTTACTTGGTTTCAATACCGCTCATTATACCATATAACATTTAGCATTATTCTGATCAAGATTTAGAGGATGGGATATAGTTTTTGACAATCATAGGAAGCTGAGCTCAATGTAGAGAGTTTATTGATTCTTTCCTTTTTTTTTTGTTTTTTTATTCCTTTCTTTTTTCCTTTATCTTTTATCTTTTAATTTTTAACCTATTTGGTTTTAATATACTCTAGACTGTGTTTGATAAAAAGCTATGCCGGGTATGGGATCTGGGAAGTCGGAAGGGGGCTAGGGAGGGGGGGTTTACTGGGGGGAGGGGGCAAATATAGTTTCAATTTCCAAAACAATAAGAATGCACTTGTATACTGCTGCTCCTTTTTCTTTCTTTTTTCTTTTCCTTTTCTTTCAATTTTAGTACAAAATACAAATCGAATAGATAAATGAATAGTAGAAATACACCGAAGCGAGGAGTAGAGGGAAAGAAGAGGGAGGAGTAGAGAGGGAGTGAGAGGGGAATGTAAGGAGGGTGAGATGGAGGGAAGGGGAGAAAGGAATGTCTGAGGGGGAGGGGAAGTAGAAGAGGGGAATGCTGGAGGGGAGAAATGAAAGTTGGAGGGGGAGAAGAAAGGGTGTATGGAGGATTGAAGTGTTATGTTGGTTTTCTATGGTGGAATAGAAGATGAGTTGTGTTTACTGTTTTCTTAATTGCACAGTATATAAGTGATTGTACAAAATGAAAATGAAAATGAAATAAAACAGTCTTCATGAAAAGAAAAGACAATCATACATTACACTTTAGCGCATGGCACCAGAAGAGACAGCTGGCTCCCCATTCTTAGGTTACATTAATTTTCTCCTATTTAAAAAAACCCCACACACCGGTTCCAATTAGATACATTTTTTTATCATTTTATTAAAAACATACTTTGTGCATGTAAAACCTGTTGCCAAAATTGTCTTAATCTTTCAGTAATCCACAAAATTAAGCCTACAACCTTTTGGGCCAAACAATTGTGCTATAACAGGGGTGTCAAACTCATATTGTCATGGCAGTGTGACATGAACATATTAAGCCATTTTTGCTCTTAGCTAAACCAGACATGGGTGTGGCGAGCACACGGCTCATCCGGCCCGTGGGCCAGGCGTTTTAACAGCCCTGTGCTATAATAACACGCAATGTTCTTGCTTTTAACTACTTATCAAGGACATTCGTTTCGAGCTTTCTTTCCAAAGGGTGGGGCAAATATTTTTACAGTTCACCTCCAATGATGACACTGCAAATTTCGCTAGAAGAAGCAAGGCAAAACTATTAAAAAAAAAACTTATTACACATTCCAGCTACTTGGTAGAAAAAAAATATCTCAAGTGGGCATACAAGTTAAGCAAGTGGAAGGCAAACTTGAAGAAGAATATAGCAATAGCAGTAGACTTATATACCGCTTCATAGGGCTTTTAGCCCTCTCTAAGCGGTTTACAGAGTCAGCATATTGCCCCCAACAATCTGGGTCCTCATTTTACCCACCTCGGAAGGATGGAAGGCTGAGTCAACCCTGAGCCGGTGAGATTTGAACAGCCGAACTGCTGATCTAGCAGTAGCCAGCAGTGCTTCATTTAACCACTGCGCCACCTCGGCTCTTATAAAGTTACTTTATAGAGCTAATCCAGGATGTTTTTGAAATCTTCATGTAATGACGGCTGTATTACTTCAATAAGTAGTTGCATGGTAGTTTTTGGAATTTGCCAAGTCAACCATAATTTACCTACAAAGAAAGAGGAACCAATTACTTTTCAAGTTAGGCCAACAAGTTATTCTGAACAGATGTTCCAGATCATCAAGTAGCTGGCTTTAGAGAAAAGCAGGCAGCAAAGCCCTGAAAAATTCCTATACAGGTAGTCCTCGACTTACAACATTTAGTGACTGTTCAAAGTTACAACCACACTGAAAAAAGGGACTTATGGCCGTTTTTCACCCTTACAATCTTTGCAGCGTTCCCCATGGTCACACAGTCAACATTCAGATGCTTGGCAAGCGGTTTATATTTAAGAGCCGAGGTGGTGCAGTGGTTAGGGTGCAGTACTGCAGGCCACTTCAGCTGACTGTTATCTGCAGTTTGGCGGTTCAAATCTCACCGGCTCAGGGTTGACTCAGCCTTCCATCCTTCCGAGGTGGGTAAAATGAGGACCCAGACTGTGGAGGAGATATGCTGACTCTGTAAACCGCTTAGAGAGGGCTGAAAGCTCTGTGAAGCGGTATATAAGTCTAACTGCTATTGCTATTGCTATTATGACAGTTGCAGAGTGCTGGGGTCCATGTGATCAGCTTTTGTGACCCTCTGACAAGCAAAGTCAATAGGGAAGCCAGATTCACTTAACAACCATGTTAAGGTAAAGGTAAAGGTTCCCCTTGCACATATGTGCTAGTCGTTACCGACTCTAGGGGGGCGGTGCTCAGAGGTGGGTTCCTACCAGTTCGCACCTATTCGGTAGAACCGGTTCGTCAAATCTACCGAACCGGTTAGAAGAGGTTCCACCAGTGGACCCGGAAAGCAGGCCACACCTAGAGAAGGGGGTCCAAAAATTTTTGAAACCCACCACTGCCACACACACACACACACACACACACACACACACACACACACACAGACTGACAGAGAGAGAGAAAGAGAAAGAAAGGAAGACATAAATAAATAAATAAAAAAGAAAGAAAAAGAGTGAGAGATGAAAGAAAAAAAGAAAAAAGGGACAGAGAAACAAAAGGAAGGAAAGAGAGAGAGAGAGAGAAAACACATGGCCGGCAAGCCACACCCACCAGGTCACATGGCCGGCATCTTCATATCCGGTCATATGGGTGGCAAGCCACTCCCATTCGGTCACATGGGCCACTCCCACAAAGGAGACCACACCCACAGAGTAGGTTCAAACAATTTTTGAAGCCCACCACTGCTAATGGCCCTCTAATTTGGTCCCAAGTCACAAAACACAATCAAATGACGGTGGATTTTACAACTGCCCATAAATATAAGCTAGTTGTTAAATGCCGAAAATGCAACTACTGGATTGCGGAGATGGCGTGGCAGTTGTTAATTTTTGAGGATGAATGTACATAACCCTTTTTTCAAGTCTATCATAACTTCGAACAGTCATTTTGCAACTGGTTGTAAGTCAAGGACTATATGTATAGCTACATCACAGCATATGAAGATCTTCTCCAAGATCTTCATGGCTGCTTTACAAGTGCTAGTTTATGACATATTGATTGCTTGTTCCGTTAAAAGTTCATTATTGATCCTAAAGAGCAAACGTCATCCACCCCTTTGATAACTTTATTGCCAATTCTAAAGCTGGCTGTTCTGCCTGTTGCAATGAGTTTGGTCTATATGTTTATAATTTTAGTCCCATTTTTTTCCCATGGTGTGCCTTGACTTTCAAGAGTTTGCAAATCCTTTGCATTTTCAAATTTAATTTCAAAAGACATTGGGATATAATGTAAGGTTTTGGATTGGGAGCAGGAGGCCCAGATTTTATTCTCCCTTGGTCAAATTGTGAGACCTTGGCCTTAAACTATGATTTTAAAAAACCACCTATCTACCTATCTGCCCTGGATAAGTGTGCTGATTATGGTTTATAACTTTCATGAAGACGCCTTCTATTTTGCAGTGGATTGATGTGGGCTGATAATAATAAATATATATATATATATGCACATTACTTTTATTGCCGGGAAGATGCCAGTCATGGTACAGATAACATCTCCTCGTTAAAAGAAGAAATATCTAGGCAACATTAATTTGAGATCATAAAAATCTCATTGTACCACCATTCCGTTCATAAATTAAACTTAGGGCAGAGTTCTCTGTATGTTTGCTAAAAGAAAAATACAATTTCCTTAACAATTTATACTAATTACCGCAGTAACTGGAATTGACATAGGTTTGCCTTTTTTAATTCAAAACTAAAATTCGAAAATAATGCTTTTGCATATTGCTAACAGGGTTTTTATTAAAGTGGCATATAAAATATTGTACACTTAATATCAAAAGCACAATTGGCATGGCTATGACTCCGTCAGGATCCAATACGACTGGATCTACAAGTATTAAAGCCACACCCACGAAGCTCCTCCCCGGAAATAGGCGAAGGAGTAACTTGTAGACCGCCGTGTAAGCAATCTGAAATGATAGATATTATATCTCCCCAAGATATAGAAAGGAAAGGCAGAAAGGCAAAGGAACAGGGTGGGGCTGGATGATGTCTCCACCGCTCTGAGAACGGGCGTATCAGGTATGTACCAATGCCTAATCTCCAGTAGGTGGAGACATCATCCAGGCATGGGACATACCAAAGCCCACAGGGAAAGAAGAAGAAAGAAAATGTAAGTGGCAACGACACGCTGCGGTTCCAGAGGAGGACCAAAGAGGAAGCCGTGTGAGAAGGGTGCTGACGCCAAACGCCATTTAGCTCTGGCCTCTGCCTGCCACTGCTTCAGCCAAAGGAGACGCCTCGTGCTGATGTTGGAAGCCATGGACCTTGAAGAAAAACGTGCAGCATCCAAAGACGCATCTGCTGCATACTCCATTGCCGCCTTAAGCTTGTTGATATCCTGGTGAGCGCGGGAGTCACCAGGGGGAATCCTGTCCTGCATCTGCTTAAGACGGCAAAGTGCAGCCCTGTTGAAAAAAAGAAGCAGAAGAGGAGGCCTTGACCGCCCAAGCGGCGGACTGATGACCCTTCACCAGTGACTGCTCAAAACGCTTGTCCTCAGGGCGCAAAGCGTCCTCTGGTGCGGTGATGGCCACGTTAGGTGATGACAAGGAGACCACTGATAGATCAATGGAAGGAACCTCCAAAAGTTTAGAAAGTTCAGGACTGACATTATACAGCTGTTTATCCAGGGTGGAAGGAAGGGGCCCAGATCCCGGAGAAGCCCATTGATTTTGAATCACCTCCAGGAATAGTTTCGGAGAGGGAACGATGTCCTTCTCAATGAGAGGGCGAGAGAAGAGGGGATCAGTGGTGTCTGACTTATCTGCCTCCGAGGAGGGGGATGGTTTAGAGGCCGGGATACCAGAGACCTTCTTGGCTTTGAATAAGAGGGAACGAAACAAGGCAGGCTTAAACAGACCCAATAAGGCAGAAGGAGCAGGAGTCAAGTCCTCATCCTCTGACAGGTCAGAGTCACGGGAGACCTGTTCCTCAGTATCCCCAGCGGGCAGCTGAGAGATGCTTGCAGAAGGTTCCCCTTGGGCCTGGGTGGAACGACCCTTCTTAGGTCTGCTGGAAGAGGAGCAATGAGGACTAGCAGCAGCAGCAGGAGGCCGATGCTGAAGGCCTGCAGCAATGCCCCACTCAATTGCAGCTGCAATGATGTCAGCCATATCGTCAGGATTAATGGTGACAGTCCTGGGGGCACGGCAACCCACGTCAATATCGGGGGTGATGCTGCCATCTTTTTCAGAATCTGATTCCCCCTGAAATCCAATCCCGTCCTCAGGGTTCAAGGGAGAAGCTGGGGGGGAGACATCCCCATCAGTATCAGTGGAAAGGTCCTCCATAGGGTTGAAGATAATTGGAGGAGAGGCCCTGGGCAAAGGGACAATAGTAGAGCAATGATTGGTCTTGGAAGTAGCCTTCCGTGGCGCAGGATCAGGTTGTCAGTAGTTACACCAGGAGAGGAAGTCTCCTGGGTCTCCTGAGGGAGAGTAGGCTTAGAGGCCTTAGAAGACCCGGTAGAAGGAGGCTTTGAATGGCCTCTCTTTTTTCCTTTAGGCTCAGAGGTGACCGGAGCTGATGGGGCAACAGAGCTGGGCATGTCCCCCGCCCCCTCAGAAAGGGTTCCGTTACTTGCCATTACTCACGATTACTCCTTTAGCTGAAGAGATGTTGTAGAATAATGCAGCAGGCTTCCCGCTCAAACAAAATGGCCGCCGCTTCTTTTTGCGCCCAAAATAACTGCCTCAGAGAGTAGACCGGGCCCTGAGAAACTGCCTCAGACAGTAGGCCAGGCCCTGAGAAACTGCCTCAGAGAGTAGACCGGGCCCTGAGACAGGGCTAAAGTGGCGAGCTGACCAAGCAGCCTATCGCCCGGCGGTTTTGCTGCCCGGTGAGTGCTCCAGTGCGGGGGGGAGATCACAGGAGCCGAGGAAGATCAGAGGAAGCTGCTCCCGGTGTGCGCGGCCGCAGGAATCGTTCCTGAGGCGTGCGGCTACAGCAAGGTGCCTTTTGAAAGGCTTAGGCGACTTCTTAGCAGCGCAGCAGCAGCAGCAGCAAGAGGCTGGAGCTCCTTCGGACAACGCGGCAGCAACGAGCGGCACTCAAAGAGCCTGAGGCAAGCCTCGTAGGCTGGCCACGTGGCTGTAGGCTGCTGAGGCAGCCCAACCAGAGGAGGCAAAAAGCCTCAGCAAGGCAGAAATGCTTAGAAAGCAAGGGCCAGATAGAAAACGATTTGGGAGGAAGCCAATTTGGTAATTTGAAGAATGTTAAGAGGATTTTTGGAGGATTTAAAGGAAAATTAGCAAGGGGAGATAGGGAGACACAGCTAATCGAAGGATCGACTGAGTCCATTTCTGGGGAGGAGCTTCATGGGCGTGGCTTTAATACTTGTAGACTCAGTTGTATTTGATCCTGACGGAGCCATACCCATGCCTGGATGATGTCTCCACCTACTGGAGAATAGAGATAATACTTTGAGAGCACAGTAGCAGTTGATGAGCATCACACTGCTTATATAGACTCTACTGAGGTGGACCGATACATTTGCTGATATGCACAAGCAGATATAATACTTATCTCAGCCTAGCAACTCTTAGGAGCAACCTGTTACTTGCAGCTGAAGCTAGACTGTGGCAGAACAAGAGTTACTCTCTGCTTGTCCACTATGTTGGCCAGACAATCTGCCAAGGACGGTTGCCACAGTTCTGCTAGACTTTGAAGTTGCAGGAGGGTGTGGTGATAAGCTAAGCCTCCCTCCTCAAATGATGTGGAAAGAAGAATAACTACATCTGACAGGGCTTAAGGAATATGGTATCTGTTGTGGCCCAGCAGGAGCCGTTGGAGCTGCCACCAAACTCCGACAGCGAGGGGCCCTATGAGTCGGCTCTGGAGGATGTGAAGCACCTTGGACAGGGTTCCGACTCCGAGCAGGGCGCAGAGAGGCTGGTTGGCCACCAGGAGGCACCTGAGCCTTGGACCAGTGGGGAGGAGACAAGGGAGTGTGAGCCTGATGTCAGCAGTGAGTTGTTCCTGGATGCCCGGCACCGAAGAGCTAATAGGCGTCAGGAACAGTTTCACAAGTACAGGAGGTAATTGCACTCAGCTGGTGGTTATTAGGCTGCTCTCCAGACTATAAAAGGACTGCTTGTGCGCACACCCCTTTTGTAGAAGTCAACGCAGGAACGAATGTTGGAGAACATGATTGTGAGCTTGGCAGGCTGGATTGCTGCCATGGCTTATCTGTGCTGGATTGCTGCCCAAGCTTGTCTGTGCCGGTTTGCTGCCAAGGACCTGTTTGTCTGTTAATTAAATGCCGTACCTTATCTTTGGCTCGGAGTGTGCTTTGGTGTGGAACGAGGGGGGTCAGAACGGGTATCTAAGGTCCACAATCATGATACTGATCATATTATACATAAAATGTATTCATGCTCTATGCACTCACTTAAAAACATCTAAAAAGCATGAAAGACATCAAAGGAAAGGAATACACTTACACTCTCTGAGTGGTCCAAGGAGACACTTGTAAATCACCCTGTGATTTGCCAATTTAGTGCGGAAGGCATGGTAGGAGAGCCACTGAACTGCTTTGTAAGAAAGTGGAATTGAACAACCTGTGACAAATAAAAAGAAAACCCCTCAAACTTATAAATGTGTTTTGTGATTCTGTACAACTGCTTTTCTATAAACCATTACTACTTCGGCACTCTTACTGCAGCAAATGAAGGGACCAACCAGAACTGACATTTGAAAGTACTACCGGTTATTTCATTTTACCTCAAAAACAAGCAAAGAACAACAACCACGCTGTTGCCACCCTGTGGGAGAATGATTGGGACCACAGTACACACGGCAGATTTAACACCTCACTATGTGCTGTTGTGAAAATACACTGTTGTACCCAGCCAGTAACCAGTGAGATCTTCCTTTCCAAGCCAAAGATCACCTTACAGAGGAAGCAATCACTTCAGCAGATAAAAAAAAGGGGCTTAACTGCTCTTTGATAATGTTATGTAGCTGCAGAGAGCACTAAGGACGACAGTTAACCGTGACCCGACAAATGCGTGCCAACAAAACCGCGGCGAGAAAACCGCAACGTCGAAAGCGCGCCCACAAAAGCGTGATTAGGGTTAAGGTAAGGGTTAGGGTTATTACGTTGTTTTCGCGTTGTTTGTTGATGGCGCACTGTTGTGGGCGCGATTTCAACGTCGCAGTTTTCTCGCCGTGGTTTTGTCGGCGCACATTTGTCGGGCGTGCATTTTGTTGGTGAACCGACAGTTAACTGCATGTCTCTTAATGCTGTAGTCCCACTCTGTATTCTTAGAGGCAATTTGAATGGAAAGGGGGAATAGGAACTTCCAATAATGCAACTTCCAATTTGATTTGCTTTTAAAAAAGGGAAAAAAGAGATATTTTGATGTAGTGGTTAAGATATTGGTTTAGAAACCAGGAGACTGTAAATTCTACACCTGCTTTAGGCACAAAGTCAGCTAGATGACCTTGGGGTTAGTCAGTCTCTCTCAGCCCAGGAAGAAGGCCATAACAAATCACTTCAGAAATCTCGTCAACATTACTTCAGACACTGTCCACAAGTCCTAAAGTCAGAGGTGGGTTCCTACCAGTTCGCACCTATTTGGTAGAACCGGTTCGTCAAATCTACCGAACTGATTAGAAGAGGTTCCACCAGTGGACCCGGAAAGCAGGCCACACCTACAGAAGAGGTTCCAAAATTTATTGAAACCCACCACTGGTCCTTGGATATGATTATTCTACACTATCATGCTCATATTTATAAAACTCAGTGCCTCTGTGAAAGGTAAGGATGACTACTGCGTTTGTGGTGCAATCACAACATTGCGTGTGTTGAAGTTGTTTTAACGCAAACCAAAGATGCCTTTTCAAAAACAAGTTTACATCATATTCTTATGCATGCCAGTGCTGTGTGTGAGGTAATTTAAGGTGGTTCTGACAAGTGTCGTCGGCATCTTCATATCTGGTCACATGGGCGGCAGGCCACTCCCATCCGGTCACATGGGCGGCCAGCCACTCCCACAAAGGAGGCCACACCCACAGAGTAGGTTCGAACAATTTTTGAAACCCACCACTCATTGAAGTTCCCAAGTTTGGACACCCCTGATCTATGTAATAGAAGGCATACAAAAAAAAAAAAGGCAGGTCAGAGCAGCCATTTTAAAGGGGATATTGGGCTCAAAAGATTTTTTATTTCACCCACCTGCATTTTTAGCTTTTAGAACAGAGAAGCAGCAGGAAGCACTATCGGAGATGACCATCAGGAAGAAACGTGGGTTATTTCTGATGTGGTGATGAAATGGGAGCTGGAGAACACAGGCGTGAAATCTAGCATGAAAAAAAGCCACAGATATTCCTTGTTTATAAGGAGTTGCAGATGTACCGGGATTTAATGTCACTGAATTTAGAATTCTTAAGACCGAGTTTGTACTGGATCAAGTCAAAGAATTACATGTGAAGGGGCGGCTTTAAGGCCAGCACATAGATGGACTCTTAAGGGACTCCCTACCGCTTGGGAACTTTTAACTGTTCTCCATTAACTCTTGAATCGAATAGTGACACAACACAGTGAGAAAAAAGCACCAAACTTCTCCTTCCATTTGGCCTTGACCAAAGGGTATGTTCTATCATTCTGATAAGCAAATATTTGCAGAGAGGAGAGAGAGAGGGGGAGGGGGGAAAACCCTTGCAAGAGAAAAGATTTGTTCAATTGTAAAGTCATTAAGGGATTATCAGTACTTAAGAAAGTGAAGATGGGAATTCTAAGCAACAGGCAAGGGCAAGCCAGGAAGATACAGGTCAAAGCCCAGACGGATTTTATCCACACACAATGTTCCAGAGGCAAGATTAGTTAATAAATTACATGCTTACCCCCTGTTTTTCGACAGCAGAAGGCATGAGGAGTGGGGGGTTGGAGAGCAGCTGCATTATTCACAGTTGTTTGAACTGACATAAACTGGATTGTACATACTTGTTCTGTTACTATAAAGAGCTGTTGTTGCCTTTAGCCTGAGTGTGCCTTTCCATTACCCCATCTAACAGTTTTGATCTAGGAATGATGCAGATGCATTCCTAGTAACATTTACTTAACCGAGGAAGCTCCAAATTCTTACATTGCCCATAATGAAGTGCAGGCTAACCAGAGGTGGGTTCCTACCAGTTCGCACCTATTTGGTAGAACCGGTTCGTCAAATCTACCGAACCGGTTAGAAGAGGTTCCACCAGTGGACCCGGAAAGCAGGCCACACCTACAGAAGAGGCTCCAAATTTTTTTGAAACCCACCACTGGTCCTTGGATATGATTATTCTATACTATCATGCTCATATTTATAAAACTCAGTGCCTCTGTGAAAGGTAAGGATGACTACTGCGTTTGTGGTGCAATCAGAACATTGCGTGTGTTGAAGTTGTTTTAACGCAAACCAAAGATGCCTTTTAAAAAACAAGTTTACATCATATTCTTATGCATGCCAGTGCTGTGTGGGAGGTAATTTAAGGTGGTTCTGACAAGTGTCATCGGCATCTTCATATCCGGTCACATGGGCGGCAAGCCACTCCTATCCGGTCACATGGACGGCAAGCCACTCCCACAAAGGAGGCCACACCCACAGAGTAGGTTCGAACAATTTTTCAAACCTACCACTGAGGCTAACTTGCACAATAGCAGTTCTGCGGAGGCCTTCTGTATTTTGCCATGCTGCTATGCCTTTCTAACTGCCCCTTCGTTTTTCCCCCCAAACAAACTGATCTGTTTAGACTCAAAGATTTCCCAGGTCATGAAACCAAACACATGGCCACTTAGTTTCTTTGTTTTAAAAGAATTTGCTTTTTTTGCACTGGCAGATTTCTTGGTGAAGATTTCTTGTGCTGTTTTACTAGAATATTTGTGGGGGAGGAACTGTTACCACAGGCATAGAAGAAAAAGCATTTTCCAGTAAAACTCTGGAACAGAGGAACAAGAGACAGCTCAAACATTTTCCAGAGAACAAATCAACACTAGGATTTAGTCTACAGGAAATTGTAAAGTTAAATCTCTTATTTATAGATGGCCAGGTTAAAGGTAAAACATTGGGGAAGAAGCAGACACTATGAAAGCTGTTCTTCTGTGGTTTATTTGTGTGAGGTGGGGGATAAATGGACACAGGAAAAATGGTTGTAGGGAACAAGTTAAGTGTGTACTTTAAAGAGCATGTACTCGAGGAAACAAAGTAAGCAATTTCAAGTAATTGGGACCTCTGGAACTAAAGGCAGTTCATTCCTTATAAAATTATCTTATAGAACAGGCAAGTATTTTTTGTGGGACTCATAAATCATTAAAGCATCTTCCCAAATCTCCAGATGGATGGACAATAATATCAGTAAACTACCATTTAAAAAATATATTCTGAGAACTGCCAATTCTATCAGTATTACAACTGCAGCATTAGAAAGCCTTATCAGGAAGAATATGGGTCAATGCTGGAAGTTTAATAATGAATGCTGTCCAGATAATGCAGATCCTCTTAGACTTAGAGAGTATGGTAATACATTGCAATGTTTATTATGCTAGATGTATTTGAAACATTGCATTAAAGGGCCAGAGCCCAGCGCATTCAAGAAAAGCAACTTGGAGAAAATGTAGTGTGACATCTTCCTAGCCCACATCACATTCCAATGGCAATGAACAGGGCTTTAAAATTACCATTAAGATTGGCTAAAATGTACCCAAACATGAATCCGACCTGCTGGAAGTGTAAAAAAAGTACAAGGGACTTTTTATCACATATGGTGGACCTGCCCGGAAAGACAAAAATTTGGAAATGGGTGCAAGAAATTACAGGAGAACAGGTAAAATACAAACATCTTTCTACTGGGAATAATCAAAGGGAAATATACAAAGAAAATTAAGTACATATTAACACATCTGCTAACTACAGCTAGAATAGCGTTTGCCCAATGCTGGAAACAAAACAATACCCCCTCGGACGAATTAGTGATAAAAAAAAACTTGTGCAGAGATGGACAAATTAACACTGAAATTAAAAGATGAAGAAGAGTCGGAATATTATGAAATTTGGAACAATTGGTACAAATGGCTGCAAAACAAGAATAAAATTAATTAAGCCAAAAAACAATATATATATAGAACTGTGTATAAAGTGTGTAAATATAGAAGCGAAATATTATATACATGTATGGGTATGATGACATAACAATGTTGGTGTAATGACTGTAAGGTGTTGTAGAAGGGAAAAAATAATAAAAAATATATTTAAAAAATAAAATTATCATACTTACCTGTACGCCTGCAGCAGTAGTATCTTGTAAATATTAATGCATACTGTTCTAAGGCTATTGATCTAAATTTGGAGCAGGGAAAATAGGAAAAAGATACAATAAAATATTTCTCCAGTGCAAACAAACAGGCATTCAATCAAATTAAATCAAAATTGAGGGATATAAAGTATCTTATATAGTGATGCCAAGATAACTGGAATGACATCAGTTTCTGGTTGATTGTGGTAGCACTAAATACCTAGATTTGACAGTAAGTTTGAGATTACGGTGCATCTAATGCACTTTTAGGCATCCCCTTTGAATTGTGCATTCTCTTACCTGTAAATCTATAAATAAAGGATGACATTTTAGCTGCAAGACTGCAAGCAATTTGTTTCTCATATTCACACCAGCTTTTCTAGTAGAGTTGAAAGTCAGGCTAGACCTGATAGATGTATAAGCATAACTGCAGTGAAAGATAAGTGGAGAAGGAGATCAACATAATTTAGGCATCATTATAGTTAATTAGAATTGCTTTTCCTATTACAAGAATGTACTTGGCTTTTACAAAATCCAAAACATGGATATTTGAAATAATGGCCATGTAGAGAAACATTAGACCCTTCAAAATTAGAAGGTAATAATATCTTAAGCATTTTGATAGCAAGCTATAACTTTAAGAGAGCTGGCTGATTATTTGTAATTTTATACAAATGGTTCTGGACTTCAGGGATTCACTTGGAGTTTCTTTGAATTTAGGATTGTTGTCGGGTTATCTGCCTCGTTCTCTTATCGCACAAGTTCCTGGATATGGTTCCTAGTCAGTCTTCAAACTGTTACAGCTCAAACAACTTGCCTATCAGTATTGTCATCTTGATGGTGCAATTCAGATTGCAAAATATAAAATCTTGCAACCTGCTGAATGGTCAACTCTATTAATTTGAATGATTCCTTCACAGAAATCTAAGATATCCCATTATTAGTTCTCCACAAATTAGTCTATTTATCAAAAAAATGCACCCTTACTGACTATGTGATAAGGACATTTTTTTTATGCCAGCCAGATTTAATCTGAAATCACAGCAAGGATTTAAGTTTCATGTCAGTGAGAATGGATCAATTTCAGGTTATAGAATGTTTGAAAGCTTACTTTTTGTTTCTAATAATGTATATTACTTAGGCTATCAAGTTATTTTAGTTGATTCATCATCCATTTCTTAATTTATATAGATTAAGTATTAGGAAACATTTTGGGAGGATAATGTGGTTCTGAAGGATTTTAAATGTAACAAAAGTCATTTGTGCTATGCACTATTGAGTATTTTCACTATTGTATATTTTCTATTCTAATTAACTTGTCACAACCAGCCTTTGAGAATAAGCAAATATGCCCTTTAACTATGTGCCATTATTTAATTCAGCTTTGCCCACTAAATTTTGCCTTATTGATTCATCCATTAAGTCTTTGATTTAAAGATACTCACCGAGTAAAGCATCCGGTCTTAATATTAATGCAATGACTATTCATGAATAGTACATACCTGGAGTAATCACAGTAAATTTCAAGAGTCTGTGTATTAATTAACAATCCACACCATGGGATAACACAATGAGTTGGCAATTGTTTGAACTCCAAGCAACCTGGAACATTTTCATCCACCGGAAAATTCACCACAGTCTTAGATGGATTTATAACAAAGCCATACTCTGGAATGCCTTTGGCTAGAGTCCTACGTGAATGAAAATACACATTCCGAGTTGCTACTTGAAAATATATGCATCATGTACTCCACTACAATAATTAACTGCACATATACATATGATAAATCCCTCCAAATAAGT
This sequence comes from Thamnophis elegans, assembly GCF_009769535.1. Classification (NCBI taxonomy): domain Eukaryota; kingdom Metazoa; phylum Chordata; class Lepidosauria; order Squamata; family Natricidae; genus Thamnophis; species Thamnophis elegans. Next base: position 77,548,663 of record NC_045546.1, on the reverse strand, counting down.
TGTCAACTGTATAGTCTCTCAAAATATGGCATCCTCCTGTTGTTCAGTTCAGTTCAGTTTATTATATTTATATGCTGCCCTTTTCCCCCGAAGGGGACTCAGGACGGCTCACAACTCGAACCGAGGGAGGGGGATACAGACAAAAAATTTAAAAAACAGCAAGCATAACAATATATAATTTAAAACTCACAACAGTCATACCATTCAAGACGGGGGCAACAGCTCTTTAGCCCCAGGCCTGTCGGAACAGCCAGGTTTTGAGGGCTTTGCGGAAGGCCTGGAGGGTGGTGAGGGTTCGAATCTCCATGGGGAGTTCGTTCCAGAGGGTCAGAGCAGCCACAGAGAAGGCTCTCCTCCTGGTAGTCACCAGTTGACACTGGCCGGCGGATGGAATTCGGAGGAGGCCTAATCTGTGGGATCTAATCGGTCTAGTGGAGGTAATCGGCAGCAGGCGGTCTCTCAAGTACCCAGGTCCAATACCATGAAGGGCTTTATAAGCGACGACTAGCGCCTTGAAGCGTATCCGGAGACCAATAGGCAGCCAGTGCAGCTCGCGGAGGATAGGTGTTACGTGGGTGAACCCACGTTGTATTGAAAACGCATCCCCAGAATTTTAATATTGTTAGAGGTGATAGCTGGGAAAGCCACTGTAGATCAGAGGTAAGTTAGGTTTTGATGTCAAATATTAGAATTACTAATTTTAAGCAAGATAGCTATAACCTTAAAATATAAGAACTTTATAACCGGCCCTGCCCCCCAATCGGCTTTTTTATTCAGTTATGTGAATTTAACCACTTCTACTTGTTTTCCCCCTTATGTCATAAAGTCTATTTTGGTTTTGCTAACCATGGAAGGAGCAAGGACTGATCACTATATTTAGACTCAATGTACCAGCGGGATCATAAACCATTCTTTTCAAGGAAATAATTGCCACCTCAATGGGACTTTATTGAAAGTTTCATTCCGTTTATCTGCTCTGCATATATTCTAAAGAAAGCATATATTTAAAATAAAGCATTTTAATTATACTTTTATGGAATACCATATATCCGTGTAGAAAAATGTGGAATTAAGAGTAGAACAGGACAAGGTAGGAATATTTTCATTCCTTTGTGCACAAAAAAATAAAATTCAAGGAAAGATTATTAAATCACTCATTAAAAATATTTTTCATTGTCATACCTCAGAAATGTTTTTGCTTGTTCTAGATGAGGTGTAACAAGCAGAAAATCATCCGTTAAACGCATTAGTAATCTGTAATGTTAAAAACAATATCTTGGTCTTGGGTACATTTAAATTTTAAAGCATGAATGCATTGCTCATAGTCTTTATTTTTCAATTTTGAGGTAAAGGTAATATACATATCACTATTACATATTCTATTATCCAAAGCTGCATTATAAAAAAAAATGGGCCAATGCTCTAAATTAACCTTCACCCATAAATAAAATTGTCACACACACAAAAACCAGTATTGTAATTTCTGATCTTCCATCACAATGATGGATGAATCCAATTGCTGTGTTTAATTCCCATATGATTAGAAGCTGATTGGATTTGAATCTGGGCAGATGAATACTTTGGGGGGAAAAAAACCTAACTCAAACTTTTCTGACAACTTAAATAAGGATAATAGGATATCCTTGGGTTTTTGCAGACCTTCTCCATACCATCTGCCAGACCTCAGCGTCAAGCTGAAGATAAAAATAAAGACTTCTTTGGATCAAATGTCGCTTAAATTGTATGTGTCCACACAATCCCCCTGGCAGCAAAAGTGTTTTGTCACTGCCGTCCTCCCAGATAGTTTTCAGACTTTTCAATTCAGGCTACGCCTTCAAAATTCCTGGTAACCTCTCATCCAAGCACTAGCCAGCAGAATAATAATTATTACTGATAACAAAGAACTCCCCAAATATTTTGCCAACACCCTAATTTTGCCAGAAATCCTAATACACTGCAAGCAAATCAAATAAACGTTTACACACATTTTTAAAAGGTTGTATTAAGAAATCTTATCCTAGCACCACATGCATAGAAAGAAAAATGCCACCTCTTCCCCAAAGTCTCAAAATAATTTAGTTTAGGGTCAAAGTGGGAGAAGAGGATAGATTCAATGTTGTCTCTTGCACATATTTATATAGGTGTCAACGTATAGGGAAAAGGAGGTGCCCTCGATGTGTTTTAATGGCGTAGAATAACATGTCAATATTTCCTTGAAAGAAACGAGACAAATATAGAGTGTGCTTATTGCTTGATCCAGAAAGACTTGGCTGAGTGCTGGTCTTTTATTTCATTTCATGCTGCACTTTTGAAAAAAAGAAACTCTACATTCTTATGTGTGCACCAGAGAATCTGGTTTGGCATTGCTAAAAGCAAAAGAGGTCAACCTTTACTTCTTTCATATTCTGAAATGGATTCTGGAAGGAGTATTTTGCTAGAAATGCCATTATTTCTATGAAGTGCTGGCAAGAGAGACTTTTGTCAGATTCCTGGAGACAATAAAAGAGCTGAAATTCCCTGTCTGTCTGTTAATTAAATGCCGTAACTTATCTTTGGCTCGGAGTGTGTTGGTGTGGGACGAGGGGGGGGAGGGGTCAGAACACATATGGATATTGGAGAGTTTGCAGCTGTGCCATGTGTCATTACATCACCCAAGTGAAATTTAGTGACATTATGCAATTGACACAATAAAATTTGCATAAATTTGATTTCCCGTGAAACATGAAACATAGGTTCAGTCTATATAGAGTCTTCCTATGTTTCAAGTGGCTAGTTTGCCTTACTTTTTTGTCAATTTACATCTGTTGGATTATAATTTGATAGATAGAATTGGAGCAGGGATGGGCTCTGATCTCCAATATCCTAGGCAGACATGCGCGCGGAGGTTCACCGACAAATGCGCGCTGGACAAAAGCGCGCCAATGAAACTGCAGGAAAAAAACCGTGAATTCGAAATCGGGCCGACGAATGAGTGCAGAAGCACCGACAGAAGCGCACTCTAAACATAACCCTAAAGGTAACCCTAAAGGTAACCCTAACCCTAACCCTGAACCTAACCCTAACCCTTACCTTAAATGTAATCGTGCTTCTGTCGCCACTCTTTTGTCAGCGCGCCTTTGTGGGTGCGCTGTCGATGTCACGGTTTTATCGCTGCGGTTTTGTCACCGTGCTGTTGTCGGGCGCGCATTTGTCGGGTCACAGCGCGCGGATGGGGGGTAATGCTGGGTAATCCCTCCATCTCCTTAATTGGAACAGTTTATGCTGGGCTTTATGTTATCTAAGTAATGAATGATTCTTAACTTTTATAAAGATTCTAGCACAAGAGAGTTTGGCCCTTTGGGAATGGCTAATATGTCAAAACAGCAGAATAACACCTTACCCATCCTCTTGCACATTGCACAGTAACTTATTCTCCATGTCTCCATAGCAGAGGTTGCAAAGCAGATTTGATAAAATAGATCCCTGGGGAATTCCACAGCGCTGCACATAATACCTGAGAAATGCCAAGAGCCGAAAATACACTGTCATTAAGAACTCAAATCTGATAACAAAACAAAGTTAGTTGTAATAAGGCTGATTGTTTCACTGCAATAAGGAAGTATTTTCTGACGGGCAAATTGTGTATCATCTGAGAAACATATGACATTGACAATGGTTTCCCTGTAAATGGGAGGTAAATGGGAATTTAGCTGGAATCTTTGTGCAGGAGGAGAAAATAGACTTTTCTATTAGCACTATATTGTCCCAAATTCTGTTGTACAGCAAAACTCAGAATTCTGAACCAGCGTATTGATTCATCTGCTCAACATCCCCTCAATTGTCTCCCCCCATCTTGCAATAAAGATTCACACTGGTATCTCATGGGCTTCTCCCTAACTTCTTCCTCTCTTTACCTTGAACTACACATGCAGTAGCCATGAAACAGAATATTTCTGACATAGCTGAATAGACACCTAACTATATTTTTCAGTTTGTGGATCATGAAAATATTGTTAAAATCTTCTCCTGCAGAAGAACACAATGCATTCAAAACACTGGTGGTTTAAACAACAGTCACCATTTAATATTAGGCAAAGTTTTCAGGAAAGAGAGAGGGAGTGGGGGAGGAAATGGAAGGAAAGACCTTAAAAGATATTTTCAGAAGACTTTGCCTGCATAGATGTTTCCAAGTTTTCTAAGGAAAAAATATCATGCACTGCTTAACTGCCTTCTCAAAGATGATACTATTTCATACAGTTCAATAAATTGCATATGCCGGAAGTCCTTTTTTAGGAACGCCATTGAGACACTACATGGGAGCTGCATAAAGAGAGAGAGCAGGGCATGGATAGAAGAACAGGTATAATTGACATTAGCATGTCAAGAAGAAAATGTATGGTATGGTATGTTTGGAAGCATTTCTTATTTCACATTTGTAACTCGATTTCCCAATCCAGCGTCTGCCACCATTTGAATAAGCGGATTCATCCCCAGCCCCAGTGCTTAGATGCTCCACTTTGTCCAGAGTTTACACAAGTTCATTCCTGTCCTCTAATCTCTCCTATCTCATCTCCTAAATGCTCTACGTTTGCTCTCTACTATATCCTAACCTAGAGATAAATTGATTTCTCTTCCATCAACTCTTTAAAATACTACTACTACTACTACTACTACTACTACTACTAATAATAATAATAATAATAATAATCTGATTATAAATTGCGGCAGAATTCAGTAGCACAAATGATCCATTGGAATTTGTGCAAAAATTATAATATTAAAACAGCAACAAACTGGTGGGAACATCAGCCTGAAAAAGTCACCGAAAATCAGATGGTCAAGATCTTGTGGGATTTCCGTATACAAACAGACAAAATACTGGCGCATAATACACCAGACATCACACTGGTTGAGAAAAACAAGGTTACAATCATAGACATCGCAATACCAGGTGATAGCAGGGTCGCCGAGAAGGAACATGAAAAAATCGCAAGATACCAGGACTTAAAAATCGAAATTCAACGACTATGGCACAAACCAGCAGTGGTAATTCCAGTGGTAATTGGCACACTGGGTGCTATTCCAAAAGCACTGGAATTACATTTAAAACAGTTAAAAATTGACAAAATCACCATCAGTCAAATGCAAAAAGCCGCACTGCTTGGATCTGCACGCATATTACGAAAATACGTTACGACGTCCTAGGCCCCTGGGTGGGGCCCGACTAGTAACCAATGCCAAATCCGGCGAAACAACTGGCCGCTGTGATACAATTGTATAATAATAATAATAATAATAATAATAATAATAATAATAATAATAATAATAGAATGAATACATAAATGGGTGACATTTCATGAGCTATCTGAATGAATTCAGGCTGTCTGGCTAAGCACAAAGTACTCGGAGGTCAGAATCAGTTTAAATCCTGGCAGATGTTCTGGCTTCTACCCCCAAGAGGGTTAAGAAGGATCTTTAGAAGAAAGGATTATTTGAAAATTGCACAGCAATGATTGCAGCTGAAATGAATTGCAAATGAAAGGACTTGGGGAAAACAGAAACGAAATGAAGAGCAAAACAACAAAAAGCTTGGGTGTCACCAAGAGAAATAATCATTGCCGCTTTACACACCCCATCAAAAGTGGCAAGAATAGTAACTGCTAAAAAAAAACAAAAAACACCACCGAGCAACAACAGCCTAAAAAGTTCTGTTAATCTCCAAAAACGAAGACACCAAAGCCTTCAGTCTGTGTTTGAACTTCACGGCCCACTGAGAGTTTTGCAGCCTTTGACAAAAGCTTCGTTCCCTCAAGTGTACAATGGGAATGAAATAATTAACATATCTGACAAGAGACAGACAGGTCAAGAAGATAAATGTTGCCAATTCCGTGACCCGACAAATGCGCGCACGACAAAAAGCGTGCTGACAAAACTGCGGCGCTAAAACCGTGATGTCATCAACGCGCCGACAACAGCGCGCCGACAGAAGCGCGATTTAAGTTAAGGTAAGGGTTAGGTTTAGGGTTAGAACTCGCGGTTTTGTCACCGCGGTTTAGTCTGGCGTGCTTTTGTCGGTCGCCCTTTTGTCGGTGAATCGCCAATTCAGCTTCTGAATACAGCCTAGTGAACAAATCCAAGGTTCCTTAAGGTCAATAAATCCCCTAACCTAGGGGATTGTAGATTCCTTGGTTTAGAAAATAGTGAGTTAGGGCCGTATAATTTGCCACCAACTTTAACCATTTTAAAAAGTGCAGGCACAAATTCATGGCAAATCAATTGCTCCTCTCCAAGACGATTATATAATATTTCTTGTAATAAAGGCAACAGGACTTTCAGTAATAATTGCGGGAGGGGGAGAGGATATTCAAATACTCAGCCTGTGGCTCTCAGGGGGCCACCTAGTGGGCCATTATGGAAAAGAGTTAAAAGGATTTAGAGTCCTGGTTCACCAACAAAAGCGCACCCGACAAAACTGCGCCGACAAAACTGCGCCAACAAAAGCGCGAGTTAGAAATTGCGCTGAAGAATGAACACAGAAGCACGCCGAAAACAGCGCACTCTAAACCTAACCCTAAAGGTAATCCTAAACATAACCCGAAACCTAACCCTTACCCTAAACCTAACCCTGAACCTAACCCTAAACCTAACCCTGAACCTAACCCTAACTCTTAACTTAACTGGTTCACCGACCTTACATTAACCGTAATGGCGCTTCTGTCGGCGCGCCTTTGTGGGCGTGCTATCAACATCGCGGTTTTATCGCCACAGTTTTGTCGGCGTGTTGTTGTCGGGCACGTTTTTGTCGGGTCACAAGAGTCCTTACCCTGCCCCAATTAAAACCCAATCAAAATCAAGTTGCCAGGTGAAATGTTCTTATAAAGTTTAGCATAAACATGTACCTGTCCTCAATCTTCAGGATATTATTATGGATCAACTGCAAGAAAAACTCACGGAGGCTAGAACTGCTTTCCTTCATATAAACACTCTGCAGTGGCAAAAGGAAAAGCAAATATTAAAAACAGGCAAACTAGCCTACTTTCTTAGGAAGGATGGGGGAAAGGAATGTAATTGCAAAATCATCTTCTGTTGTGATAACAAGAAGCAAAGCAAATTAGGCAAAACAACGCATACACATCCATGTAACCCAGGATCATGATATTTTACCCAACTATAGTTTTCAACATGGATTATTTGCAATGTGCATGGCCAAACTTCTAAGAACCTCTTGTATATTTAAAGCTCCATTACTGTATGTGGTGGTACTACATGAAAGAAAAAACTTGTTCAAAAATTAAAAATACTTATAATGATACTCAATATAATAAAATAAGATTATCCATCAAAATGATGCTGTATGTTACTACCATCTAGTGGCAATAAGTGGCAATAACATCTAATCAGCTATACTCAAAGGTAAATTCTAATAAACATATTTTAATAATGATAATCATACACTGTCAATTGAAAAGGAGTTGAGAGAGAATTTGAATGGGGCCATTTGAGACTATGTAAATATGCAGTTCAAAAGGTATATATTTTAAATATGGTTTCTCATATGGCTTCTTTGACATAACTTGGACATCTTGATACCCATTAAGATATATTGAAGCATTAAAGCAAGACAGAAACCAAGAGGAAAAAAATGAACTCTGAGCCAGGTTTAGCAATAGCAGTTAGACTTATATACCGCTTCATAGGGCTTTCAGCCCTCTCTAAGCGGTTTACAGAGTTAGCATATTGCCCCCAACAATCCGGGTCCTCATTTTACCCACCTCGGAAGGATGGAAGGCTGAGTCAACCTTGAGCCGGTGAGATTTGAACAGCCGAACTGAAGAACTGCAGTCAGCTGAAGTAGCCTGCAGTGCTGCATTTAACCACTGCGCCACCTCGGCTCTCTCTCTCTTGTAACTGTTTACATTTTAAGATCCAGTGAGAGCCATCTTTCAGACTTGCAAACCAAGTCTTCTCAGGACCAGAGTGTTTAGATTGAAATGCAGCTCTCTGAAAGCTTGCTGAAAAACAAGCAGATGTTTGTAAATTCTTCTTTTCAGAAATATAAATTCCAGCTGTTAAATTACCTGTTCAACCATTATAGCATTTCTCAGCGAAGTGCTCTGTTGAAGATGAGATACAAACTGTTTCATTCCATATATAAACTCATTGTCAAGTGAGACCTGTAAATTAAGTTATTCAAATTAAGTTATTTTAACTTCAGAAAAGACTATAACAGGTAAAGGTAAAATAGGAAAGGCTAAGACATCTGAGTAAAAAATTACCAATAATTTTCAGACATAGAAATTAAAATTCAACACTTCTCTGATAATGCCCAGGATTAAAAACCTAACTGGGGTGAAAAGGGACTGGCCATTTAGATTATATCAAACAGAATGAAAAAAAGCTCTTTAAAAGTTAAAACCTAACTAAAAAAGTATAATGAACACCATTGGGTTGGATGAGAATAATTTTTGGCCTGTTAATTTATGTACAGTGACTTATATAAAGTATAAGTTCAATGAAGTTATTATAATATTAAAGAACATTAATAGTTTGGAGCCGAGGTGGCGCAGTGGTTAGAGTGCAGTACTGCAGGCCACTTCAGCTGACTGCTATCTGCAGTTCGGCGGTTCAAATCTCACCAGCTCAAGGTTGACTCAGCCTTCCATCCTTCCGAGGTGGGTAAAAAAATGAGGACCCGGATTGTTGGGGGCAATATGCTGACTCTGTAAACCGCTTAGAGAGGGCTGAAAGCCCTATGAAGCGGTATATAAGTCTAACTGCTATTGTTATTGCTATTCATAAAATGGCTATACTGTTTTATAGCCCATAAAATGGCTGTGCTCTCCCAGAGATTGCACTGTATACTTTTACTTGTTTAATTGTTTTAATGTTTGTAATTTGTATGGCTATTGGGGGGGGGGGGTTGTTTTAACTGTAAACTGCCCAGTTATGAATGTATAAATTGAAATATATAAAATAAATAAATGGGCAAACAAATAAACAAAACAAAAGCCATTCTGTATGAATGCCATGATAAAAATGACATTTATTTTCAAATATCAAATTAAAAAGGAAAAAAAGACATTAAAATGTTAAATCATTGCAAAAATCATATTTAACACCCAAGAATCCAGGAATCAATTATTTAGCCTAATTGATGCTGCTACTTGTAGAAATTAAGATATAGGATACATCAATTCTGGTGGCAAAAAACTATTTAAGCCCTAGAAGCAAACATAACTTCAAATATAAATATGAGCATATATACATATTCATGGGTGAACCTCACCAATATTCTTTTTTTTAGCACTGTTTCATTTTTCTTCAAGCTGAACATTTGCAGAAAGTAGAAGCACAAAAGATACACAGAAAAACAAGCTCAAAACTTGAGAATTTTTATAAGATGTTTTATAGATGGCATTTAGATCCCCAAAAGTTAGCTTGTATGTATCCGAATTTATAATCCAAATATTGGAGATGTGATTGTGTTGACGCTATGTATTATCATGTATGGTGGATTTGTAAAAAAAAAAGTTAAAGCATTCTGGGGAAAAATATGGTGGATTATTCAAAATATTTTTAAAAAGAGGATAAAGTTCATTCCTCAGTAGTTCTTGTTAGGTATAATTACAGATTGTATAGTTATAGAGACTAATTTGATTCTGAACTTAATAACGACAGCAAGACTGTTGGTGGCACAGTACTGGAAGAAGGAAGAATTGCCTACTATTCAAGAATGGACGTTAAAAGTAGCAAACACAGAGATGGCCAAAATTTCAGCATATTTGAAGGACTATTCAGATGAGAAATACAAGTTGGAATGGAGAAGATGGATTGACTACATTCAAAATAAATATCAGACTAAGAAATTTCAATTAGCTTATGAATGAACAAGGAATGTTATAATTTATTTAAATTTAGTTTAATAAAAGGGGAGTTAAAGTACAAGAGGAGGTAGGATGCTATAGTTAAGTTAGCTTATGTTAGTGTATGATTGTTAAATGTTTATACCCTGTATTTTGCTCTGGGAAGTTGGGGGGAAGGCTTGGTGGGGGGGCAGGGTTGGGGTGGAGGGAGGGGAGGGGAAATATTTGTAAAACTTATTAAAACTTTTCAATAAAAAAAAGATACACAGAAAAAGAAAGCTAATGTTTACTGTAAGAACCACGCAGAAAAGATGTTGCTTCAGTTAAATTGGGCTGATAGAATAAGGAATAATTTTATTAAAAGTCTCTTCCTAAGCAGCATTGCTTGTCAAATTGGACCAGAGAGCAAGAGATGTACAAAAAGGATCAAGTGAAAACTTCTTCACAAATTGTCTCAGTGAATGTCATTATACTTTTTCTGGGAAATCCATCAAAAGATCCCCTTTCTATGCTGGCTTTATTCAAGATCAAAAAGCTACTGCAGCTCTTATCTTCTGCAAAAGTTTAACGTGAAAGAAAATCCACTTCTTTCTTCTGCAGAGCAAAAAGAAAGGGCATTTGGTTTTTTGTCAGTATTTGCAAAAGCCTGTTGCAAATAAGGAAAATCACTGCAAAGGCTACAGTGATAGTCGTGACCAAAATGGCCAGACAAAAATCCATGTAAAACTCCAAGGGTAATTATCTTCTTGTGATTTATCTAGTACAAATGTACAGATTCTGTAAGGATCACAGATAGTACTAGGAATGTCTCGAGCACCACCTTCGAGATCTCAGGTGAACACAGCCATCTTTATTTTTTTTTTAAAGGTTTTTATTAACAAACATGTAAAATACACACACACACACACAAATTAGACGTATACCACATTTATACAATACGGACAGGAACTTCCTGTTCTTTATAATAGCAATCATCAATCGATACCGCTCAGCTTATATTATTTCCCCTTCTATTGTATTTCATTTGGATTTCTTAACCCTCTTATTTTACTCATAACTATTGTTTTTTGAGTTTTATTATATTCCTTCCTTGATTTTTGTTTCTTTCCTCCATCCACCTATACCATTTATCCCATATCTGGTAGAATATAAATGAAAATGAAATAAACTGAATTCTGATTCTTCTTTTCCCTGGATTTCTTTAGTTAGTTTGTCCATTTTGGCACAGTCCATAACCTTTCTTATTATTTCATCTTCGCTTGGGATTAATTTGTTTTTCCATTTCTGGGCAAAGGCAATCCTTGCCGCCGTAATTATATGTAGTATTAAATCCTGAGAGCCATCTTATTCTCATCAGGAAAGCCTAATTCTTTGTGGAACTTAGTTTTCAGTTCCCTAGGAAAATTCCAGCTTGATGAAGAGTGAAATCCTTTTAATCCCGTTAGCTGTTTAAGAGGTCAGAAACCCAAAAGGAAAATGGACTATATTAAGATTGCCAAAGATAAGCCCCAGAATTTCATTTCCCACAATTCTGATCAAACACTAATCAACAGTGGCATAGAAATACCTCTTCTTCATGACCCTGCAGTTGGGCTACAGGAAAATGTGAGCGATGTTGAAAACCGCAGAGTATCAAAATACACATAGAGCAGGGGTGTCAAACTCAAGACTCGCAGGCCGGATCCAGCCCGCAGGGTGCTTAGATCTGGCCCACAGGGCTGCCTTGGAAACAGTGAAGGACTGGCCCGCGGTGCCTCTGCCAGTGAAAACAGAACTCGGGAGGCTGCGATGGCCTCCTGCAACCCTCTAGCGGTGAAAATTGAGTCGGGAGGGTTGACACAAGTGACGTTGAGCTGGCCACGCCCACCCAGGCCACACCCACGCAGCCCCCAAGGTTAAATGCAACTTTGATGCGGCCCTCAATGACATAGTTTGAGTTGCACTGTGTGACCTAGTACATTTAAAGAATGATTACTTTTTAAAGTAATAATGGGAAACAGTTGTGTCTCTCTTACATGTCTTCTGTAATGTTTTTTTATACATCCATTTCTAGTCCTCATGATCGCTGCATAGCGTCGTATGCTGTAAATGGTGTTCCTGCCGGGTGCCAGAGCCTGTAAAATCACTTCCACCAGTTTATCATGGGGAAGAGTGTCGTAAGCTCCTGTGACATCAGCCTGGAAAAGAAAGGGAGGGCAAACTGATTAACTTTCAAGTCACTCAAAAATAAATGTGACAATAGAAGAGCATTCACTCACAAAAAGTTGATAAAATTGTGCAATTGTCACGGTTTTCAAATAACATCAGTGTGCATAGTGGCCAAACACTTACAATTCTCCATTTAAAAAAATAAGGAAAGTAACTAAGGCAAAATTTCATTTTATTTATCCAATTTCTATAGTACCCCAACTCAACCAAGTGGTTCTGGACAGTTTTGGTTTGGTTATATGTAATTATGCTCACTTTCAGTAAAGGATGGAGATTAGCCTTCCCTCCAAAAAACCCTTCATTGATGTTTTTTGTTTTCAGAAAGGCTGAACAAAGTTAAGAGCAGAGTACAGGAAGAGGAACTATATGCCCTTATTGTTACTGACCTCTGATTCCAACAAAAAACTATTTGTCTATTTGTCTGCCTATAAATGCCCTGACTTTGAGAGAGACTCGGTGGTGGGTTCCATAACCCGTTGCAACCAATACGGTTGCAATGGGGCCCGGCGTCCTCCACATGAATGTGGGTGGCGCGTCCAGCGACGCCTCCACAACGCTCCAGCTGCTTGGAGTGTCGCGCAGGTGCTGTACGCGCCGTGCGCAGAAGCACCAAAGAGTTTAAAGACAGGTAAGGAGCACGGGCAGGCGGGTGTGCCCTCAGGAGCCCCATACTGGATTGGTACCTGGTGTTCCGGGCAGGCTATGGTACGCCTGTACCGGGGCATACCGCCTGCAACCCACCACTGGAGAGAATGTAAGAATTTTAAGCATTCTGTGTGGAATTTGTACAAAACATGTATTTACTAGATGACGTGAAGTGCAGGGCAAATTTTACACTGTAGGACCTTTTCCTTTTTCTGGAATCCTGAAAAACAATTAAAACTAGATGCAAATTATCAAGTAAAGAACAAGAATATAGTCTGCAAAATAGAAATTGAATAACACAATTTTTGTGAACTAGGGAGATTGAATTTTCCTTAGGGATGAAGAGGGAACGTGTTTGATTTCATTGCTATCTGGGTGAAAATCCACGTGTTCCCGAGAATGCCCTTAATTCTACACTCCTGCGTATGTCTAAGGCAGGGATGTCAAACTCGCGGTGCCACATGACTTTCCTCCCTTCGCTAAACCGGGCATGAGGGTGGCCAATGCGTGATGCATCTGGCCTGCAGGCCGCGGGTTTGGCAGCCCGAGTCTAAGGTCATCAAGACAATTTTCCATCAACAGGTCTCGATATGTTTGAAAAGTATAGATGTTAGTGGGGAACTATTATTAGAGCCCACGTGGACATGGATCCCTTGAGGAATCAACATATTTGGCAGGATGAGAATTAGTTTCCAATTATCCATATGTATGAAGTTGGAATGTTTGGAATGTTTATTTAATTTGTATGCCGCCCCACTCCCGAGGGACTCGGGGCGGCTAACAACCAAACAACTTTGTCTGTGTTTTGTCTTATTTGTATCCCCTCCCCCCTCGGACAAAGTAAAAACAACAGCAGTCACAACATTTCAAGTGGGGCTGGAAATTCTTCAGCCCCAGGCCTGCCGGAACAACCAGGTCTTCGTGGCTTTGCGGAAAGCCTGGAGGGTGGTGAGGGTCCGGATCTCCACGGGGAGATCATTCCAGAGGGTCGGAGCAGCCACAGAGAAGGCCCTCCCCCGGGGATTTGCCAGTCGGCACTGGCTGGCGGATGGAATTCGGAGGAGGCCTAATCTGTGGGATCTGATCGGTCGTAGGGAGGTAATTGGCAGGAGGCGGTCTCTCAAGTACCCAGGTCCGATACCATGTAGGGCTTTAAAAGTAACGACTTTTAAGTTCAACATGTTGTCTTTATCCACAGAATGTTAGTTGCCAATCTTTTGTCCAACTGTAGCACTGTTGATGCAACCTTGTTGTTCTTTGTTTTTGTTCTTCTTTCTAAGCTTCCTGGTTTATCTGGACTATGATCCTGCAAAAATTGTTCCATTATCTCCTATGTTGAGGCACTTCAGATAAGCAGCTCTAGAGCTATTTGTCATGAAGTCTCAAGGACTTGGGAAGGAAGTTCTTTTTCACCTGTTTTTTTGACCACCGTAACGGATGAACTTGATCAATTCCATTGCTCTAGTGCAGTGTTTCTCAACCTTGGCCACTTGAAGATGTCTGGACTTCAACTCCCAGAATTCCCCAGCCAGCGAATGCTGGCTGGGGAATTCTGGGAGTTGAAGTCCGGACATCTTCAAGTGGCCAAGGTTGAGAAACACTGCTCTAGTGAATAAAGGCTTCCAAGAAACGAGACTGCATCCTTAACAAAAGAAAAATGCTGAATTTTATCAAAAAGGAGGCCCATTCACCAAGTGAACGGCAGCTTCTATTTTTTCGAAACATACCTTCACAAAGTAGAATTTAGGCATTTCAGCATACGAGCCCAAAACCTTTGAAACGAACTTCTTCCACATTGTGTAAATGTCATCTTTCCCAAAGACAGTTGAGCCGAGTAAAGCAGGGTTCTCCAGTCGTTCATAATTAAGAACACTAAATAAATTCTTAAGCTGCATATTGAAATGTCGAGCCTAAAAAAAAGAAAGAAAGAAAAACAATTAATTTCAGCAATGTTAAGTGCTTCTTTCATGGCCAAAAACATGAGCGCATAAATTATTCAATGTTAGAAAAGAAGGAAAGAGGCTTCAAGAAGATTTCTTAACGAGTTGTTAGAAAGGGCTTAGGAGGAAAGAAAAAAAATATAGTTACAAGGATGTAATTAAGGAGAAAATGTGATGGGTGCATTGTGCAAGTACATGAAGAAGGTGAGGTCTGTTGAGAGAGAAACCACCTCGATAACAAGAAATCACTCTTAACTAATACAACATTGAACTTACGTTTCAAAGTTTAAAAGGGAGATTTATTTTTCAGGGACATTCATTAAAATTTCCTGCATGAAGGGGTGTATACCGATGGTATTTGGATAATGCTCTACCGAACCAGCAGCACCTGGTTAAGCTTGTTTTAGGATGGAAGCTGAGAAGGGAAGGTCTAGTTAGCATCTGGATAAATATCCTCCGTGGAATAACCAAATCTGCAGGTTAAATTAGAAAATTAAAAATAAAAATCTCTCGAGGAAGCAAAAAGAGGGCGCCAAAATTAGATGAGAGATACCACAAACAAGAAGGTTCAAAGAGTTCTTCGCATGGATTTGTTCAAAAAGATGTTTGGAGAATTGGACCCACACATGGCAGCAGATATAAGACTGTTCTGTTATTGGAGAGATACAGGTTGATAGATGGAAGAATATAATTCAAAGTTAGCTAAACTTAGTTAAATCCAGTGGTAATAGGTATAGTTAAATAAAAATTGATAATGATAGTAATGTATACAATGTTGAGTTGTTATGATAAGTAATAATTGGATATGAGAAGGGAAGGTTAGAAATATTATTGGACTATCTATAAAGATTATTAATAACAATAATAAATATCATAAAAAACTATATACAGTTAAATTTTAACTAATAGGGGGAAAATGCTATGATATAGGATATAGTTAACTAAAGAAAGGATAATGATAATAAATTATATATATGGAGGATTAGAAAACTTTGGTATTAAATATTATGGATGTTTAGCTGAAACAGGATATGAGGATTTAATGTTAATGGAGGATTTTATAAATAAGTAAATGAAATGCCAGCATGTGGTTATGGATTGAATCTTGGTATATTTAAGGGTGAAGGATGTTTAAATAACTGTAGTCAAATAAAAGTGGAGGTATGATGATGTTAATATAGTAAATATTTGAGTTAAGATATTTGAATTAATATGAATTATGTTTGATGACGGTGGAAGAGATGCACAAAAGTTTTTTGTAACCAGCTGATATACTTTTTACAATATATGTTTGTCTTGGAAATAAATAAATAAATAAATAAAATTATTTTTTAAAAAAATCTCTCAGAAAGGGTTGGTGGGGGAGAGAAAAAAGAAGAACAATTATAGATGTATCATTAAATCACCAGGGGTTGAGCTTGATCTAGAAAAAACTAATCTTTTATTGAAAGATTATACAGGAATTTAGAAGGACCAGGGTAAGTGGGTGAGGTTTATTAAATAACTCTTAAGGAATGGCTTGCTGGAAAAATTAGACTGTCCAGGGATTGAAAGAAACCTCAAAGACAAAATCATCAAAACAACCTCATCTTGATTTGGCTTAGTATAAAATTGGAGAGTAAGAAACTTGGACTGATTTTCCAAGATTTTATTATAATACCTTAAACCAATCAAGTAAAATTTCTATAACATTAAAACGGGAAACTTTGCAATAACTTTCTTGGCCGGGCCTGTTCGAAAGCTGAGAATAAGGAAGAGGTTTATAGAACCAAACAATTAATTCATGAGCTGGACTGAAATGTATGGATCTATGCTGTAATAAGACAGATTGACAACAAAATGTATCGAACTATTATCCTTACTATCCCACTACCACTAGGCTATGAAAGTATCATATCTTATTAGGAAACTAAGGGAAGGAAAGTGAGATCGCCAAGTTTTTATCTGACATTTTTGTCAGTTTTCCTGTATGTTGCTTGGCTGACTGGCTAAAAGGCATAATAGAAAAAAAATCCGACAAATACTACATTCATGATTAAGAGGAATCTGAGGAACATAAGCAGGAAAGTCTTTAAGCTCAATTCTGCTAAGAGACAAATCTAAACATAAAATATTCAGATTTTTGTGCAAAAATTGAGAATGTGAATACATTTAACCCTGCTTTATTAGAACAACATGGTAAAGCACAGGGGTGGGTTTCAACCGGTTCGCGGCGGTCCCCGCGAACCGGTTGGTCGGCGAACCCGGAAGTAAGTAACTTCCGGGAACAGCGAAGGGCCCGCCCGCCCGCGCTCCTTACCCAGTTTTGATGAGTTCTGCGCTTCCACGCATGCGCAGGACGCATACAGTGCCTGCACCATCCTCCAGGAGCAGCTGGAGCATCGCACAGACGCTAGTACGCATGCGTGCACGAGGACGCTGCCGGCCCCGTTCCAACCGAACCGGTTGGAACGGGGCGAGAAACCCACCCCTGGTAAAGCATCACCTGTCTTTTCTATATCTTTGGAATGTGGACACTGCTCAGGGTCTCTTTGAGGATTAGCAAGGGGGGGGCTACCCTAAAGACCACCACAACCTTATGACAGAGTTAAAGAGTTATGACAAAATTGACATGCTTCCTCTGAATGTGATGCCTCTTATTCAGAACCCATTGAGAAGGCTAAGATGAGGTTCTGTTAGGTTATCTGAGATTCAGTGGTGGGTTGCTAATCCCGTTCCAACCGGTTCGGTTGGAACGGGGCTGGCGGCGTCCTCGTGCATGTGTGGTTCACGCATACGTCTTAGTGCCTGCGCGATGCTCCAGCTGCTTGCGGACTTGCACAGGCGCTGTATGTGCCATCCAGCTGCTCGCGGAGAATCGTGCAGGCGCTGTATGTGCCATGCGCCTGCGTGGAAGCGCAGAAGCCTTCAAAGACCGGTAAGGAGCGCGGGCGGGCGGGTGGGCCCTTCGCCATTCCCGGAAGTTACTTACTTCCGGGTTCGCCGACCAACTGGTTCGCGAGGACCGCCGCGAACCAGTTGAAACTCACCCCTGCTGAGATTGCTTTGAATCTGTGGTCACCAAAGCAGCAGAAGTAACGAATAACATTCAAAGTTATCCTGGTAGAAAAACACTGGGCTGAAATTAAAAAAAAAGTTATTCAACAAAAGAAAATATTGAGAGGCTTCGAGGGGAGGAGCTGCCGCCGTCGGGAGCTCAACAAAGCTCCTGCCAGGACTCTGGTTCGTATATCTCATAAGATCTATAGATATCTCCCCTTTCTGGCAGAAAGGGGCAGAGAGGAGGTCAGTCGTTAGGATCTCTTTGTAATTCATAGCTTTTCTTTTTGCTGTGAATGGAGAAGAGGTTCAACATTAGCTGAGCCTTTACTCCGGCCAGTTTTCCGCGCTGCCTTTTTTGCAGCCTAGGCAGATTGCCTCCCCCCCCAGGACAAAGCTAAGCTATTTAAAAGCCAATCCGGGCGGGGACCATTCCCGAGGAATTTCTTCTATTACTATTTAAAATACCAGCTTCAATTTCGCAAAAGGCTCCCTTTCTTTTTTAGCTGCGTCACAAGATGGCGATCTCGTAGCTTTTGTGTTTGATCTGACGTAGCTAGTTGACCCTACCCTCCTGAAGGCTTCTCCGTACTAATTGCTAAAAGATTAACTGAGGGGAGCACAGACTTTGATTTTTGGCTCGCTTGATTGCTTGTCTTTTATTTTTATTCTGGAATGGCTCCCAAACCTAAACAGAAGCGCTTCCTTAATAACATATCTCCAAAAATTGCTATGAAGTCGCTACCCTTGTCTCCTACACCCCTCCACGGGAGATTTGCTAACACAAGAATTCCTTCTCAAAACGCTTAATGATTTCAGACAGGAGATTAATCAACTGATATCGGATTTATGTGATCAATTTGATGCTAAAATTGCTCAGGCAAAGCAGGATATGATCGGAGTAATGACAGTCATGACAGATTATATTGCTGAAACGGAGGACAAATTGGAACTTTTGGAAGAAACTAACCTTAATCTGATATCAAAAATTCAAACGTTAGAACAGGAAATTGAATCTGCCCAAAAAGAACTTGTCATGATAAATTATAACAAGACTGCCTTTGCTATACGAGTTAGAGGACTGCGTGAAAACCAACAGGAGAATTTGAAACAGACATTCTTTGAGGCTTTCAGTCGCTTGGTGGGAAGTCCGGGACTTAACTTTGATTGGCAGATTCAAAGAATTTACCGCCAGAATTCCTGGGTAGCAAAACAGCGACAGCTTCCGAGGGACATAATAATATACTTTACTACAAGGGAATCTAGAAATGAGATAATACAGAGGCTTTACGGAAAGAGGTTGATAATTGATGGGGAGGACTTGATTGTTTTTAAAGAGATACCATTTCAAATATTAAGAACAAGAAGACAGTACGCTTTCTTAACCGAAGAACTCAGAAACTCTCAGATTCCATACAAATGGAAGTCCCAGCTGGTATTACAGTTACATTTGGCAACCAAAAACACCGCATTAACTCTGTTTGTGAAGCCCGAAAATTTTACTACGAGACCCTGAAGGCGGGACTTCCTGATTCATCCGGATCTGGGGAGAGGCAAGGAGAAGGAGAAGACAAACAGCGAGACACGTGGCTACAAGGCGGAGGGTGTTGTTTTTCTCTTCCGGAAGGGCAGAAGACTAAAGAATAAAGACTAAGCGATGTTTTTAAAGTTTTATGATTTCCGTCTGGGATAAAATGGAAAAGTGGCATATCGATGATGAGACATGGAGACTGAAAGAAGCGTTGCTGATTGTGGACATATATTGTACAGAAGTTTTGTCTGAACTCTAACTCAAATTGTGCATGAACTATTTTCTTAGGCGAGGAGAGCGGAAATTGTGATCTTTTTGAGTTGCGGTTTGGGACGAACGGAGTTGGGAGGTGCGTGGGAGAGGGAAGGGCAGCGAAAGTTTAATTAGATTATCTGGGGCTAGAACGCAAGCTGATCTTTGTTTGAGTTGCTATATCAATATAAAGTTAAGAAAGATTGGTCGGAGAATCTTCAGGAAAGTGGAGTAAACATGGGAGGAGCAATGAATGTGGATAAAATATATATGTGGATATGGATAAAGGCAGGGTGGAAGGTAAAAAATTTATATGTGGAGGTGGGTAAGGATAGAAAGGGAGGTGTTGGAAATGAAAAATGAAAGAAGTATTTGAGTTTAATGGTGTTATAGAAAGGTTTGGATATTTGGATAAAAAAGAGATAAATTAAAGGTCTGAATAGATAGACAAAGCAAGGAGACTTTTAGTTGGGGAATTCTAATTGATCAACTTACCTGGCTCTAATACAGTTTGAAACCCTGCAAGTAGCAAAATAATCGAAATTTGGAATGAGTCACATTGTTTAAGATTTACAGATAATGGGAAGCTGTGTTAACGTAGTGGGTTTATTGACCCTTTTTGTTTCTTTCTTCTTTTTGTGTGTGAGTGTGGGTGTTTTTTTTTTGTTTTTTTTTTATTTCTTATTTTCTATTATTTTCTACTATTTTTCCTTTTTCTTTTTGGCTTTACTTTTATCTTATTTTTTTTAATTTTAAAGTTAGCTGGCCTTATTATACTCAAATGCTTGTTAAAGAATTATGCGGGCATGGGACCTGCGAAGCCCTAAGGGGGTTAGGGAGGGGGGATTATAGGGGGGAGGGGGGAGGGTGGAATTACAGTTTCAATCTTTAGAACAATAAGAATTCACTTGTGTACTGCGGCTCGTTTTTCTTTTTTTTTTCTTTTTTTCTTTTTCTACTTTTATTGTAAAAACAAATTGAATTGTATGGATACACCAAAGTGAGGAGAAGAGGGAAAGAGAAGGGAGAAGAAGTAAAGAGGGATGTGAGAGGGAATGTAAGGAGGGTGAAATGGAGGGAGGGGGAGATGTCTGAGGGGGAAGGGAAGTAGAAGAGGGGAATGCTGAGGGGTGAAAGGAAAGTTGGAGGGGGAGAAGAGAGGGTGTATGGGGGAATGAAGTGTTATGTTGGGTTTTTTTTTTCCTTTTTTCTTTTTTTTTATGCACAGTATATAAGTGATTGTATAAAATGAAAATGAAAATGAAATAAAAGACATAAATACGAACAAAAGAAAATATTAAATTCAGGATTTAAGCAAAACTATAAAGACTAAATGCAAAAAGAAACACAGACTGTGCTTGATCATAAGCCGAATGGAAATCAGCATCCTGAGGATTCTGCTACAAAATAATAATAAAAAAACGCAATTGTAAGCTGTATTAATATGATACTTATAAGAAAGTAATAGTTTAGATCAGTGGTCTCCAACCTTGGCAACTTTAAGACCTGTGGACTTCAAATCCCAGAGTTCCTCAGCCAGCTGGCTGAGGAACTCTGGGAGTTGAAGTCCACAAGTCTTAAAGTTGCCAAGGTTGGAGACCACTGGTTTAGATCATTTCATAAATATGAGATCCTAACAGGAACATTAAGTACTTCCTTAATAATATATTTTGAAGATTAAATATCTGGCTGCCCCTGAAGAGTGTTCGAAGACTACAGTTGGTCCAGAACGCAGCCGCATGAGCGATATGGAGTATATCTAGATACACCCATATTACACCTATCCTCCACGAGCTGCACTGGCTTCCTATTGGTCTCCGGACGCGCTTCAAGGTGCTAGTCGTTACTTTTAAAGCCCTTCATGGTTTAGGACCTGGCTACCTGAGAGACCTCCTGCCACTTACCTCCCAACGACAACAAGATCGCACAGGTGGCCTCCTCCGGGTGCCGTCAGCAGGACAATGCCGGCTGGCGACTCCCCGGGGGAGGGCCTTCTCTGTTGCTGCGCCGGCCCTGTGGAACAATCTACCTGCAGAGATCCGGACCCTTACCACTCTCCGGCCTTCCGTAAAGCGTCAAGGCCTGGCTGTTTCTGGCAGGCCTGGGGCTGTTGATTGATATCCAGCCCGCTTAGATGGAATGGGTGACATGAATTTTAATACTGTATTTTTATTTTTTTTTAATCTCTATTTTTTAAAATTAAATGTTTCTTGTCTGTTGTGAGCCGCCCAGAGTCCCTGTGGGAGTGGGCGGCATACAAATTCTAATAAACTTGAAACTTGAAACTGGAACAGATTTAGAGAAGAGAACGGCAACAATCAAAGTGTACAAATACATATCTCCCCCCCCCCCCCGCAAATACACGAACTTGGTTGATGTAATGTTGAATTAACTCAATAAATTAAGGACCTTTTTGTCTCTGTTGTTTTTGCAAAGCGTTTCTGCTCCAACCACATCATGCAGCTTGACCACAGGCCTCAACCCATTTGGTTTCGGGATGAATCGGAGTTTTGATGCCATGGGGACACACTTTCTGTGCTGCAATGTTCAATATCTTCCTTTAATAACGGATGAAGCTGCACTTTGGCCAAATGGCTCCTAAAATGGAAGTTGGCAGTACTTTAAGATGTACACACAGCAGGCTGTCATTTACTCGTCAGATTACTGGCCACTCAACTTCAAACACTTCTAGGTGGTTTACACTAAAATAGGATACAATAGAATTCTATCCTTAAACAACATCTAAATTTCCTGTTTATTTTAAGGTATAATATTCTAACTACTGCACTGTCATCCGATAAACGTTCCAGAAAAGGGCACCATCTGGCCAATCTCCTCTTGGTTTAAATACAAGCAGTCTCTGGCCTGGTTAATACATGGATCAGTAAGGCTTAACTGGAAAGGGAAAATAATGCAGCAGGAGGAAATCGCCAGAATGTTGCCAAGGAAACTAAGTGGATATATATAATATATAATATATATATATAATATATATATATAATATATATATATAATATATATATATATATATTAATATATATATATATATATAATATTATATATATATCTAGTCACAACTAAAGGTATTAGTCACAACTAAAGGTATAATATATACCTTCTTCCCTGGCTTCAGCTGATAAGGAGGAGGACCTGTGGCATAATGGCTAAGACGTTTGCCTAAGATGCAATACAGCACAGGTTCGAATCCCCAGTAAGGGTAAGGCTAGCTGATGAGAGCTAAATAGCTTGAAATAGATCTATACTAGTCTCCCTTTATTTATTTATCAGCACAAATATAACATATATACACACACACAAACACACACACAGAAACATATATATATTTAGTGTCACAACCCCTGGTATGCCCCAATTATGGGAGGAAGCTAACTGCTTCCATTATGTCTATTGGCTCGTCACAAGAGTCCATCACGACAGAAACCCAATATTTTTACTGTTGCCTTTGTTCTATTTGTGTGGTATTTGTGCTGATAAATAAATAAAGGGAGACTAGTATAGATCTATTTCAAGCTATAGCTGATGAGAGCTAAATAGCTCTGAAATAGATCTATACTAGTCTCCCTTTATTTATTATCAGCACAAATACCACACACACCACAACACACACACACACACACACACAATATATATATATATAAATCATCTAAAGCAGGGGTAGTCAACCTTTTTATACCTACCACCCACTTTTGTATCTCTGTTAGTAGTAAAATTTTCTAACGCCCACTGGTTCCACAGTAAATGGTGATTTATAAAGTAGGGAAGTAACTTTACTTTATAAAATTTATAAATCAGAGTTACAGCAAACCCCTACCGCCCACCATGAAGCTGGAACACCCACTAGTGGGCGGTAGGGACCAGGTTGACTACCACTGATCTAAAGTCAAGTTCAAGGCAACTTCACATTTATATCCCACAAGAAATCCTGAATCCAACTCCACAAAAATGCATGATACTGTTCATATGGCTCTGGAAACCAATTCAGATGAAGAGAATGACAATCTGAGGAAATTCTCTCACTGAGGAGGAGAACCACATGCTAAGCTCCAACGACAGAAGACAGCTGGGAGGTATATGATTAGCAAGAGTAGCTTTTCCCTTCATGGATCCTAAGCTCCTGGCAGCAGTGGTTCAAACCACATCCAGATGTTCTGAACCTCCTCTGCTTTCTAATCCCAAATCAGACAAGTTGTCTACGATGTGAAGACGGCTTTCAAGTCAGAATTAACACGGAACAGCAACTGTCCAGTTTTAGCACCAAGAGCATCCAACTGTATGTGTTGAAAAAGTAGGGATAAGAAATCTGATTTAATATCCTACCTGCTTGGGTGCTTTAAATCAGGGGTCTCCAACCTTGGCAACTTTAAGACTTGTGGACTTCAACTCCCAGAATTCCTCAGCCAACAAAGCTGAGGAATTCTGGGAGTTGAAGTCCACATGTCTTAAGTTTATTAGGTTAGGTTAAGTTTATTAGATTTATATGCACCCTTCTCCCAAGGACTCAGGGCGGTGTACAACATTAAAAGAAACACAAAAGTTTTTTAAAAAATTAAATAGAATATCCCAAACCAATTAAAATTGACAATGACACGATTTTTAAAAATAAGAATTAAAATTAAATTAACAGTAATCAATAATTTGATTTGTTCTGTTCAGGCCACGCTGGCTTTCTGGAAAAGCCAAGTTTTTGGGGCGCGTCGGAAGGACCGGAGGTCGGGAATTATTCGAACTTCCCGGGGGCAGCTCATTCCAGATGGAAGGCACTCCCAGAGAAGGCTCTCCCCTGGGGGTTGCTAGCCGGCACTGTCTGGCCGATGGCACCCTGAGGAGGCCAACTCTGTGGGATCGCACTGGACGATGGGAGGCTATCGGTTGCCAAGGTTGGAGAACCCTGCTTTAGATAGACATCCCATATAAGGAAGGGAGG
This sequence comes from Thamnophis elegans, assembly GCF_009769535.1. Classification (NCBI taxonomy): domain Eukaryota; kingdom Metazoa; phylum Chordata; class Lepidosauria; order Squamata; family Natricidae; genus Thamnophis; species Thamnophis elegans. The sequence goes on along the minus strand of NC_045546.1, from coordinate 77,524,261 downwards.
CAGCTTAGGCTTTGAAAATACCCCAAACCAACCACCATGCTCCATTTAAGGTGGAATGAAGACTAGCCTTGAATAGGGCTCCTTTACCCATGCAGCGAGACATATGAGGACCGCCAAATCTCTATGGAAAGTCCATTTATGCAGTGCAGAGCTGGACTTCCTATTTCCTGCCTTCCCCCAGCACCAGTCATCTTTAGCAGCCCAGCATCCTCCCACTCTGAAGGAAGCAGGGAGCAAATACAGCATAGCCACCTGTTCTGACCCCCCCTCCTCCCGTCCAGGAACGAATGCCACAAACAAACGTAAATAAGAATACTTTTAATCAGTCCAGACTCTCGTTGGCTGCAAGCCCAATATAAACAACGAGATAAGCACTCTGACAGTAATTCTTACAAACCTAGGCAATGCAAACAAGCTCCTCACAGCAAACCACTTCTCCAAGTTGGTTTCTCTGACTCTGTGAACGTTGACTTGTGCAAAAGGGCGTGGCACAAGCAGTCTCTTTTATAATCAGGAGAGGATCTTAATAAGCATCAGCTAAACGTAATCATTTCCTACAATTACTCAGTTGTTCTTGCCGTTGAGTAGCCCTTCGACGGCGTGCATCCGAAACAACTCACAAGTGCTTTCCGGAACACTCCCTCTGATCCGAGGCTCCGCCGCCACTGGTGGCCAACCAGTCTCTCCTCACTCTGCTCCGAGTCGGCACCCTGTCCAGGGTCCTCCACCTCCCCCAGGGCTGACTCATAAGACCCCTTGCTGTCGGAGGTCTGTCGGCAGCTCCAACGGCTCCTGCGGGCCACAACCATGGCACGACAAAACCGCGCTCGTCAAATAGTGGTGATAAAATCGCGTCGCTAGAGCCGCGACGTCATCACCGCGGCGACAGAAGGGGGCTTTAAAACAGTGCGGCGGCAGAAGAAAGCGATTTAAATTAAGGTAAGGGTTAGGATTAGGTTTAGGGTTAGGTTAGGCTGATTGCTTCGGAAGGGCGGATTTGCCCTCCGCCTTATGTCAGCGCGGGGTAAGGTCGTATTTGCTTTAGCGATTCGGACAGCGCAGATTAGCACTCCGCGCTTGTATCTCTGCGGATAAGGGCTTCGCGATATTGTGGTGGAACGGCCACAACAGCCACCCTTCACAAGCTAGATGGCCTGACCTGGTGACCTAGATTAGGTCTGTAGGGCAGAATCCCCCACCCTTAGCGTACAGGGAATAGCTTACTTTGCACTTTGAACTTCTGGTTTCCTAATAATACCTGATTCCCAAAGCTCTGTAGTTTGCGCCAAACAGCCTTCGGAAGAAAAAAAGTGAATTTTTTTTGGAATGCTGTCTCTGTGATATAGAAGAAAGATCGGCAGGAGCTCTGAAACATAGCAGTCCATCAGCCAGTACAGGAATTTAGACATCAGCTGTTCTCGGAAGCGCTGCTCGGAGGCAGGAACAGAATGGGCGTTCTCTACAAGGAGAATCCAGATTTAGTGACAGTCGAGATGATTTTCTGTTCTTGCAAGAAGCCTCTATTCAAGTTATCTTCACAACCAAGATAAAGGTTAAAGGTTAAGTTAAAGATATGACAGATAAAATGATGCAAACCATTAAGTAATAACTGTGAAATGTCTAAGCAAATGTTTTTACAGTGTAATAATGCTGAATTATAAATCAAACATGTAATTGTATGTGCACTTCTCTCCAATGCATGCACTGAATCTTAATAATAGGAACATCAACTTCTTCTGCCAAAGAGGTCAGACTCTGAAAAAAAATAACCTGCCTTTTCAAACAAGCAGGGCAGTCTAATAAAATGCCTCTTATTTACAAAACCAATTTACATGTATAATTAAGAATGTAAAAATTACATTTGAAGACATTTTCAAAAATAAAAGTACTATCCCGTGGATACCTGTCAGCGTTCCAAGTATCATGTAGAATTAAATCAGAGTCCAAGGCAAAACAATCCTTAAAGTTCCAATTAATAAAGCAGACATCTTAGCACATGTGTGGAATCCCAATTCTGGGAATTACATCAGAATCCCACCCAGTTAAAAGTTCTGATCTGTCCCCATACCACAAAATCCATCACATGGTCCAATCTTCTTCTTCCACGCTGGCGTCTCCAACCCAGCTGCTTCCCGGTCAGGTGTAAAAGTGCGGAGACAAAAGATGACCCTTGGTCTTCTAGAAAAGAATGACAACAATACATCCACAATCCTACTCTTGTCTATTCCCCCCTCCCATCAACTATACTAATGAAACAGCATAATGAAATAAGAGAAAGGTGGCAGGCCAAAATTCTAAAAGGAATATAATTGCAGGCCTGCCAATGTATAATTAAGAATGTAAAAATTACATTTGAAGACATTTCAAAATAAAAGTAATGTCCCATGGATACCTTTGGTGAGACGAAGCCAAGCACAATCATTGACCCTCATTTCCACGTCAATTCCTCCAAAGAAACAGGCAAATTTTCCCAAGGAGATAAACTTCTCACGTTTCTGTAAAAGCGGCGCTTGTTGTGATTCGAACCCCAAAGCGCAGGAGGCACCACTCTCTCTAAGCATCCCTCACGAAAGTATATACTTGCCAGTGACTGCTGTACTGCTTCAGCAACGCTATGAAATCAGAACTGGAGGAGGAGTCTTGGAAGGCCTGCTCCTTATCTTTTTTTTCAAATAATTCAGTTATTTCAGGGCTTCTGCTTGAAGCAACAGTTTCTGCCGATGGGTTCGAGGCCCCTGACCTGCTCGCGATGCTACCTTCTACTGGATTATCCCGCTGCTTCTTTGATGAAAGTTGCTCTACTTGGTGGCCATTTTGTTGGGAACTCTGCTCCCGTAGGCTTGTTGTAACCGGTTCAGAAACTGAAATGGGACAATTCCTTTTTAATATAGCTTGATAAGGACACTTTGCATGGTTCCGTAAGAGTTCTTGGAAGACACTTCTCATCTGCCAGTAGCGTTTCGGAAGCCTCTTCTTTTTCTTGGGGGCTGTTTGAAGGCTAGAACTTCCAGGCTGCTTCAGAATCTTATTACTGAAGAACACTTGTTCTACTAAGCCTCGTCCTCCTGCTGGATGGCCCTTCAAGTGATTTAATACAAACGACTTAGGTAAACTCTCTTTCAAACGCTGGTAGGAATATAAGAGAGAATATCTCTCAATACGCACTGCGGGAATGCTATTGCAAGACTTCCCGACGGATTTAGATGAGCAGATTCCAAGATTTTTTTCTGGCAAAACAGTTTTTGCAAGCGCCAGTCGCGCAGAACGAATATCAGAGGTTCTAGTTACCAGCTTTGGCAGGTTAGCATTGCATATTGGTTGCAGATTAGATTCACAAAATGGTTTACTTATACTATCTTTCTTTTCACACACTAAAGCATCTGGATTGTCATTAATTGAACTAGGTACCCCAGATGTTTGTACTTCGCCATTCCGAGGAGCAGAGTTCATAAGAGTTAAACCTTTTGAACACGACTGTATACATACCCTAGAAGCCTCAGGTTTACCACTATCTAAAATCAACCGATTTTGGTTTTTTCTAGAATCCGAGTTTTTTTTTTCCCTGACGTTGCTCTCCTTTATCATGATTTTTATTTTCTTAGCATTAATATCACACTGGCCTGTCCATTTTCTTTTTAAACCCTGTGTTCTTAGTGATAGGCTAAGAGAGGGCTTCTGTTGCTTTTCTATGTGTTCAATGGTTCTCATAATTGGCCTTTTCTTTGTAGTGTTTTGGCCAGAAACACTTTGAGCTACTGAAGACCACCGATAGTGTGTTGTTGTGTTTCGTTCCATTTCTGCCTTTCAGAATTCCATTTCTGCCACTTCGTTTTTCTGGGATACCACCTACAAGACCGAAACCTTTTACGGAGATAAGTTGTCAGGATACATGGAGAAGGCCCGTGAATCCTCTGTCTAAGAAACTTTGGAGGCCGTGTTACATTTCTTGAAGCAAGTTCATAGACGGGCTCCACAAATTTGGTAACAGCAGTTAGGAGGCACAAGGAGGAAGAGAGCACAATTCTCTAATATTACATCATGATGTCCCCAACTCTGTTTAGAATGATCTCCCAGCACACACTCTTTCGAATGGTTTCTGTTGAATGATTAAACATGTAGCTACCATATTTGGCATACAGGGCAACTGGCGGTTATTTTCATCCAATACGGAATAACCAAATGTCAACACATTTTTCTTCTTCTTTGACAAATTCTCTGAATGATTCGCGTAAGGAAATCATCCTGACAGGAAACCTGCAAAATAGCAAAAGATGCTTGCTAGCAACATTTTGAATAAATCGCAAATGGCATTTAATTAGAATTGAACAGAAATGCAAGGGGAAAAAATCTTACTTTATTGAACATACCAGTGGATAGGCGATATGTTGAATACACACATATAATGAAAAAAAATATTTCCACCAAATATCTAAATGAAAATGCAAACTTGAGCATTTCTAATGCCGGCATATACACACTTTCTTCACTTAAAGCAGGAAGCAATCTCTCAGTCAGATGTTAGCTACAGAGCTGGATGCTGGCACGGCAATCTTGAATTCTACAAGCATACATTTTAGTCTTGGTACTTCTGCTAGCAAATAAAATGGGCAAGAGCTCCTTAAAGCATTTTTAATCATAACTGTATATAGAGTTTAGTAAAAAAAAAAGGTGAGAAAAGTAGCTCATTTATACGTATCAAAATGTAGGATTAAAATACCTGCACAGATTTGGTCCAAAGTGACTGGAAGAAATTACAGAAAAAGTAAGTGAGTAAATTGACATTTGAAATTAGAGAGCAAGAGGATGAACAATTTTATAAGATATGGGATTTGTTCTATCGGTGGCTAGGGGGGAAAAAAACTTTGGAAATGAAAAATGATATACTTATGCCTTAATTGAAAAAAGTAAATGATGATATAATTATGCTGTGAAATAATCTAATGACGACACAATGAAGTATTAATATAAGGTCTGAGGATATAATGTATAAGGTTAAGAACTTATTATAATGATATGTCGCTGCTGATAAAGCAATTCTAATAGGGGAACAAATGAAAACTGGTATATATAGGCAGCGATGCTTTGTTGAACAATGAAGGAATAAGATCTCTTTGAAGGTATGAAATGCAAGGTTCAAATAGAAGTATAGTCTCTGGGGGAAAATAATGCTAATGTTAACTAAATATTATTGTATATATTGTAGAATGAAAATAAGGCCTTTAGTTATATTAGATGAAATATTTGAGACGGTAAATATTATTTGAAGATGCAGAGGTTAAAACAACAGAAAGCCCATATTAAACTAATGAAAAAACAGGGTAACTTCAAGCGATTATCTCCCTCCTGAAAGACTTTGAACCTCACAGGCATATCCAAAGATGTTCTATTCAAGAAACTAAGAAAGATTAGGCATTACAGAGGCTCCCAATCGCCAACTTTCCTGAAAGAAAAAAGGGAAATGGCACTGGTGCCCATTGATAAAAGGAACTAAGGGAGGATTTGGGGTGACTGAAAGACACTAAGAAACTGGCATGATCCTGAAATAAGACCAAGTAGAAAACCAGACACTAATCGAGGAACTACCAAGGAGAAAGCCACACACACACCCAATCACACTGGCAGAGAAAGCCATTGTATATAAACAGAGAACAAACCTCCCACTAGAACAGATATGGTTATATAGTTGGGTAAAGAAACATCCGCAAGCAAATAATCAATCTCAGAGGTCTCCCTGAGCTACATATATTCTCCAACTCACCAGATTTTCTTTCTTTCTTCCCAGGAAACGTCTGCTTTGATTAGGTTGCCGTGCACACTACACCACAAACACTCTTAGCTCCCCAAAGCCCACCATTTTCATCTGTTGAAAGAAATGTCCTTCTGGGTTCAGCTCCAAGTGGGGGAAAAGACACTGGAGACATGGAGGCTGCTTGGAAAGATGGTTTATTGGTGGACAGGACCACATGGCTTGAGCCCAGAAAAGGTGATCACATGCTTCGATGTTGGTGGAGAAGAAGAGAAGGGCTGAGGGAGGGGCTTGCTAGGCTTTTTTATAACCTGTTCAATCCCACCTCTCTGTTTCCTGTGTAAGAAATGTATTCTGACTGGTTGTCAGACTCCCATGGTGCCATGCAGGGGGCTACTCTCTAGGCTGTGATGAGTTCTCAGTTGCCTTGTGGTCAGTTGAGTATATTATCATGCCTTTCTGTAGCTGCTGGTGAAGTCTTTATTATGTAAAGTGGGCTAGCTTGGCCATCTTAATGGCCCATTAGCTGGGGATGGGCAGAAAGCTATAGGCAACTATTGTCTTTTAAAACATGTTTCTTTCTTTTCACATCCAGAGAAATATTCTGCCTTTTCAATATTTCCTAGGATATTTCATTTTTCTGGGAGAGGGCTGGATGATAACTTCCTACACATCTTTAGCAATTTTAAGTTAACTTTAGAGCTGTAATTTTTAAACCACCATATATAAACTCCATTGTTTAAAAACCGTTCCACCGCTGATGTACCCAGTCTTGAGTAAGGAAAGGGGCGCAGGGAAAGAAGCTCAGAGAGAGCACCAAGGACCCCCCCACATTTTCAACCCCGAGCTGCAAATATTCTCCTTTATTGGTTCACACAGAAGAACAAAGTTGGAAGCAGGGCAGCCTACAATAGGCGGGAGGAAGCCCACTTCAAGCAGCAGGGAGGAATTGGAAGAGAAAACTGCACAGTAAAACCACAACGCGCATTATTTCTCCAGGGAAGCGCTTTCTGCATTTTGACGCAGACAAAACTTGGCTGGCCCTGGGAACCATACCCTAAAACGGGCTTTCTGGGGAGAGGGGCGGCGGGGCAGAAAGCAATCCGGGTCCAATGCAAAAAACCTGCTCGCTTACCTGCTGGGCGCTGAAATGGGCAGGGAGGGCTTTGCACGCAGCCAGCCGCCCCACCAAGCACTGGTTGACCAGGCTCCGGTAGCAGCCGGGATCTCCGTCCTGCACGAGGGGCTGCGTTGGGTCCTTTGCAAGAGTCCGCCTCTGCAAGCGCCGCACGAAGGCTTCCAGCGGCAGCACTTCCGCGTAAAAGCTGCGCAGGAGCTCCTGCACGGGTCTCCATCGCCGAGGTTGCTCCATGCAAGCGCCGCAAGAAGCGATGCACCGGGAGAAGGAAAGAGAGAGCCGGGAGGGTTTCCGGGAGCCTCTGAAACCCGATTCGCCTCTCTGATTGGCTCTTCGAGGAACCAGAAGCCACGCCCTTTAAGGCAGCCCGGGAAAAGTTTCCACCGAGTTATCTGTATTTTGGGTGCAACCATTTCTTTCTCTATCGCGGGGGGGGGGTGGGGGGATGTACATTCTGAATCCCAGCATTTGAGAGTTCCTGCAATATGCTATGTAAGACTACAAAAAACCTACAACAGATAGGAATATAGCAGTGGTGGGTTTCAAAAATTTTGTAGAGCCTCTTCTGTGGGTGTGGCCTGCTTTGTGGGAGTGGCTTGCTGACCATGTGACTGGGTAGGAGTGGCTTGCCAGCCATGTAACTGAGTGGGCATGGCCAACTTGTAAAATGTGGTGAAACTCACTTAATAACGCTCATGCTTAGCAACCAAAATGTTGGCTCAGAAACTCTGGCATTTGAAGCACGCAAGTCTTAAAGCTGTCAAGTTACAAGACCCTTGCATCCCTAACCCGAAAAAATACACAGGGGTGTTCAAACTTGACAGCTTTAAGACTTGTGGACTTCAACTCCCAGAATTCCTCCTCTAGTCATGTTGGCTCAGGAACTCTGGCATTGAAGTGTGCAAATCTTAAAAGCTGTCAAGTTACAAGACCCTTGCGTCCCTAACCCTTTAGGGAAAAAAACCCCAGAGGTGTTCAAACTTGACAGCTTTAAGACTTGTGGACTTCAACTCCCAGAATCCTCCTCCAGTCATGTTGGCTCAGGAACTCTGGCATTGAAGTGTGCAAGTCTTAAAGCTGTCAAGTTACAAGACACTTGCACCCCTAACCCTTTAGGAAAAAAAACCCAGGAGTGTTCAAACTTGACAGCTTTAAGACTTGTGGACTTCAACTCCCAGAATTCCTCCTCTTGCTCTCATCTTGATGATATGCAGATGGGAGGGGGAAGGGAGCTGGAACCGGTTCTAAACGGCAATCTAGATTTGTGGAACCTCTTCTATAGAAGAGGTTAGAACTGGCAGGAACCCACCCTGAACAGATAGGAATATAGGGACTGACCTCCGAGGGCACCAAATTAAGTAAAGTGGGACTGGGCGGTAGTAAATGAGGTGGGAGGGGCTGATGCTGGTACAGGTAGTCCTCGACTTACAGCATTTTCATTTAGTGACCGTTCTACATTAAAACATCTCTGGGGAAAGTGGCTTAAGTCTGTTTTTCACACAATCCTTGCAGCAGCCCCATGGTCATGTGATCAAAATTGAGATTCTTGGCAACTGGCGCATATTTATGACAGGTTGCAGTGTCCCGATAAAGTAGGACGTAAAGTGAGATTTGGACATTAAGTGTGAAACCTACTGGGTCAGGCTGGACAGCCTCTCAGGGCCCCTTTACTTCTATATTAAAAGCCACATAGACAAGAGTTGGAGCTTGCAAAAGAAACAGGAAGCCAGTGCCTAACCACAAGATGTTTTAGCCAACGTCCCTATGTCAAACCTATGTCAAAAGTCCAAACCACAAGGTTCAATTAAAGTTCGTTAATGACACGTCATCCATACCTGTAACGAAAGGAGAAGTAAGACCCCCATCTCCTTATAAGGCTTTCTCCTCAAGGTAACTATTAAGAAATGAGTTAAGTGTTTCCGTGTTACGCTGCCTTTGAGAAAGTATAAGAACGCGTGCTTCGATAACGAAGGTGGTCCAGAACTTGCAATGCTAAGCCATGGGCTCGCTTTCTGGACCTGGCTGCCAAATAAACTTTTCCTGTATCCTGAGAAGTCTAAAGCCTGTCACTTTCTGCATCACCAGGGCCATTGTTCACTTTTCGCAACCTCCTGACAAGCAAAGCCAATGGGGGAAGACAGATGCACTTTAACAGCCGTGTTACTAACTTAACAACTGCAGTGATTCACTTAACTGGCAAGAAAGGTCATAAAATGGGGCAGATTCACTTAATGATCTCACTTAGCAACATAAATGTGGGACTCAATTGTCGTTAAGTCGAGGACTGCCTGTAGTAAAATATTCTTAGAGAGGGTTTTAAATTTGTTCAAAACAATCTGGAGGACGAGATCAGCGGATTCGCCGAGTACGTGCCAAACAGGACTAGCAGATACCTGGCGAAATTTCTGTCCGAAATCCGATATTCATTGACCGTTGTTGAGAAGAGGAAGGTAGTGGAGGCTACACAGTGTGGATGGGTATAAGACGGCTGCTTAGATTCGAAAGCAAAATAAATAATGCCATGATTCATATTTAGTGATAACTCAGAAATTCTATCTATCTATCTATCTATCATCTATCTATCTATCTATCTATCTATCTATCTATCTATCATCTATCTATCTATCTATCTATCTATCTATCTATCATCTATCTATCTATCTATCTATCTATCTATCTATCTATCTATCTATCTATCTATCATCTATTTAATTGGTTTGTATGCCACCCACTCTCAAGAGACTGAGGGCGGCTTACAGGTAAAAAAAAGGAGGGGGGGACATACAAAAAATAAAAAAACAACATTAAAAATTCTACAACATTCATAACTTAGGATGGGGCTGGATGAATCAACAGCCACAGGCCTGCCGGAACAGCCAAGTCTTGGTCGCTTTGAGGAAGGCCGGAAGGGTAGTAAGGGTCCGGATCTTAACGGGGAGATCATTCAAGAGGGCCGGAGCAGCCACAAAGAAGGCCCTCCCCCGGGGAGTCGCCAGTCGACATTGACCGGCCGATGGAATCTGGAGGAGGCCTAGTCTGTGCGATCTTATAGGTCTCTGGGAGGTAATTGGCAGAAGGCAGTCTCTCAGGTAGCCAGGTCCGATACCATGTAGGGCTTTAAAAGTAACGACTAGCACCTTGAAGCGTGTCCGGAGACCAATGGGAAGCCAGTGCAGCTTGTGGAGGATAGGTGTAACGTGGGTGTACCTAGGTACACCCACTATCGCTCGAGCGGCTGCATTCTGCACTGAAGTCTTCGAACACTCTTCAGGGGCAGCCCCATGTAGAGCGCAAATATCCAACGTCCCAACAAATTTCTATCTGGGAATCTGGGTAAGGAGTCTAATCTCTTAAGTATACTTTTCCAGGACTAGGGATTAATAGTGAATATATTTTTGCTTGTTTAAAACAATTATTTTGAGTAGTTCCTAGGCAGGTTAAGTTTCAATCAAATTTAACTGGCTATAAAACGTAGGTGCATGCAAAACATAAAATCTGTCTCGTTCTTTTGCGCTGTGACTTAGGAGAATCACAGCTTTCATTAACTTCAAGGGATTAGGAACTTTCTTCAGAGAACACCAAACACCAAGGGATATTTCCTTGGTTTTTCTTTCACTGCCCTTTGAAGCAGTGACTTGGCAAGCTTAGGTAGCTTTGAGTGACTTTTTACCCAAAACAAAAACCACCTATCCTCAGCTGCTGTCCAGAAGTACGGAAACACTTTTCCTCCTTTTTGAGAGCTAGCGGGGTGGGTTTAGATCCATGTTTCCTCTTCTTGGTCCTAAGGCCATCTCAATACTATTCTTTCATCTTCAATTTCTTGCATTTGTCAGGTGAGGGTACGGTAATACATTCTTTAGGATGGCCAGTGAGTGAGAGTGTGTGTTTGTGTGTGTAAATTCAAACAGTTCATACAAGTGAACTGTGCCTCACATCTCTTGTGGCCCAGCAGGAGCCGTTGGAGCTGCCACCAGACTCTGACAACGAGGGGCCCTATGAGTTGGCTTTGGAGGATGTGGAGGACCATGGACAGGGTTCCGACTCCGAGCAGGGCGCAGAGAGGCTGGTTGGCCACCAGGAGGCGCCTGAGCCTTGGACCAGTGGGGAGGAGACAAGGGAGAGTGATCCGGAGGTCAGCAGTGGGGAGGAGACAAGGGAATTGTTCCTAGATGCCCGGCACTGGAGAGCTAATAGGCAAAGAACAGTTACGCAGTTACAGGAGTAATTGCACTCACCTGGTGGTAATTAGGCTCCTCCCCAGACTATAAAAGGAATGCTTGTGCACACGCCCCTCTCACACATCTCTATAGCCACCACTACCCATACATATTTTAGTATACCTATTAAGCAAGGGGACCCACATGGTAGGTGCCGGGATGGAAAAGCAGCATCTTGCCTTTCCTATTTAGACAAAGCTAATTATAATTCTCCTATCCTTGACACATTATTTTTAAAATCAGAATGACTGTCCAGAGGCTGCTACTTCCTATCTTGTAAGAAAGTCCAACTTTTAACTGCTCCCTGAAATGCATTTCCAAATGTTTGGAAGTTTGGAAGTTTCTTAGCATTTGTATGCCGCCCACTCCCCGGGGACTCTGGGCGGCTTACAGACAACAAGGGAATATAAAAATTAAAAATAGAAATACAATTATTTAAAATTACACAAAATACATACCACTTAAAATGGGCTGGATGCTGATCAACAGCCCCAGGCCTGCCGGAACAGCCAGGTCTTAGTAGCTTTACGGAAGGCCGGAAGAGTAGAGGGTCCGGATCTCTACAGGGAGATCATTCCATAGGGCCGGGGCAGCAACAGAGAAGGCCCTCCCCCAGGGGGTCGCCAGCCGACATTGACCCGCTGATGGCACCCGGAGGAGGCCCAATCTGTGTGATCTTATCGGTCTTTGGGAGGTAAATGGCAGGAGGCGGTCTCTCAGGTAACCAGGTCCTAAACCATGTAGGGCTTTAAAAGTAACGACTAGAATCTTGAAGCGTGTCCGGAGACCAATGGGGAGCCAGTGCAGCTCACGGAGGATAGGTGTAACATGGGTGTATCTAGGCACATTATCGCTCGCGCGGCTGCATTCTGGACCAACTGCAGTCTTCGACCACTCTTCAGGGGCAGCCCCATGCAGAGTGCGTTACAGTAATCCAGTCTTGAGGTGACGAGGGCGTGAGTGACCAAATCAAAGGTAATGTGTGAAATTTCCACGAAATTGATTCTTCTCAGCAATATAATCAGAATCTTAGGTTGAGAAATACCATAAATAGTGTGGATGTATGTGTTCATATGTATATATACATTAACATTTATTTCTATACAGTGTGGAGAAAAAACAAACATAATTGACAGGATTAAAAGGTAACCAGATCTCTCTCATATTACCAATTACATTTCTAATCAAAATTTAAAACAAACTATTTTCATGTAAATCACATAGCATTTGCATTGCAAGTCATTTAACCAAGCAATTATATTTTGCAGTTTCCAACATTAGCCAAATAAATCTGTAATATTAATAATTCTCTCAAGGTTTTTATAGTTGGAATCTTTAAAAAAAATGCATATGGTTACATCATGACAATATTTCTTCCATTTAATAATTTAAATTCTGCTGTATATAATAAATAAAAGTAAAATGAAAGGTTCGGAGTGACTAAAATTGTCAATTAATGTTGGATCCAGGCTAAACTAGTGATACTTTAGCCCCCTAATTAAATTAGTCACTATTCTGAGTGGGATTGAATATAACTACTTTAGACTGGAAATCAACTCATTTTCAGTAAGCAATCCTAATAATCAAAAACCTGATATTTGAGAATTAAGTGCCAGTATATTTTTGGAACTCTAGTGGGGAAAATACACATGCCTATTCAGCACTATTGAAAGCAAAACCTTTGGCAATAAAGTCACTACAGTATTAAGCATACTCAAATCTCATTCAAGTCAGTGGCCTTAAGCAGTGTTTCCCAAACTTGGCAACTTGAAGATGTCTGGACTTCAACTCCCAGAGTTCCCCAGCCAGAATTCCCCAGCCAGGAAATGCTGGCTGGGGAATTCTGGGAGTTGAAGTCCAGACATCTTCAAGTTGCCAAGTTTGGGAAACACTGGCCTTACGCATGCAGTTAGGCACAGCCCTACCTCCTCTCCACCATTTCTTAATGTGGGACACAGAGGTGGGTTGCTCCCAGTTCGTCCTGGTTCGACCAACTGGTAGTGGTGGCGGCGGGAGGCTCTGCCCGCCCGCCTGGGCGCTTCCGCGCATGCACAGAAGCGTTGCACACACGCGCAAGCAAACCAGTAGTAAAGCAGTTAGCAACCCACCACTGGTGGGACACATGACCCCACAGGAACTCTTATGATTGTTCTCCAGTGTTCTGTATTTGAGAAGTAAAAAGCAATTCCATAGATCAGATGTAACAATTTTATAGGAATCAATGAGGATTGGTCTTGAAAAGAACATGTAGCACAGCTTAAGGTTCATGCCACAATCTAAATGGTCGTTTAAACTTGCATTTTGAACATGCTTAAAATATATTTCACATGAAATATAAACATTATTTAATAAACACAGCATCCCAATTTATAAAAAAGGCTCGTTATAAAACATTTTAAGCCCCCTGCACCAAAACAACAACAACAAAAAAATGGCCATTGGGCAGTTACAATTTCCTTACCGGTAGTTTGAACTGATTTTCCTTGATGAATCTTTGAAATCTTGTATTTTCTGCCTGCCTTTTGCTTCACACCACTCTTCAATTGTGGTTTATATTGTTATAGAATGAAAAAGCTCTACGGTCTCCCTGCCGAAGTATCATTGGCACAATAGTGTGTCATGCACTTATGTATTTACATTCTTCTAAAAAACAAGTTTTTGACTGAAAATTTAATGACTTTTCATCTTAGAAAAAAATATCCTGTTTAGTGGAATCAAGAAATTCCGGTTCCACCACAAAACCGCGGACGACAAAATCGCGCGACGAAAGCGCGTACATGACATCATCACAGCGCGACGAAAACATTGCGCTGTGATCGATAAATGTAAAAATAAAGCGAAAACCTTACCCTAACCCCCCCAAATCTAACCCTAAACCTAACCCTAAACCTAACCCTTAACGTAACCCTAAATCTAACCCTAAACCTAACCCTTAAGCTAACGCTAAACCTAACGCTAACCCTTAACCTAACGCTAAACGTAACCCTAACGCTCTAAACCTAACCCTAACCCTAACCCTAACCCTTAACCTAACCCTAACCCTAACCCTTACCTTTATGTGAATCGGCTTGCTTTAATTTTATTTTATTTCAATTTTTAATTTTTTTCGTCGCGCTGTGATGACGTCAAATGCGCGCTTTCGTCGAGCGCGCTTTTGTGGACCGCGCTTTTGACGGGTCACGGAAATTCCAACTATAGGATTGAACAAAAGTGTTTTGCTGTGTGTGTACCCAAAAAAAAATTCCATTCCCCAAACTACAGAATACTATTTGCTGCATGTAAGTTGACTTACATAATATTTTTTTTTAAAGTTACACGCTTTGCATCCAGAACCAGCGTAGAATGGTTTGAAATCTACCATTGAGAGTACATGTCTTCATATGGTTGCTGCCACAATTAGGTTCATATAAGAAGCATAGCTGGTATCTTTAAAAAAAAAAAATGAAATGCTCACATCAGGAAATACAGTACAAAATAAGGGACACAATCCAGCCATCCAAATATTTTTAATCCTTATGATTTCAAAGAGTGAGTGAGGAATTTAGTCTCCCTAAAATCATTAAAAAAAGCTGGAACATGCCAAGGATTGGTCCAAAACCTTTTTACGGAATGGTATGAAAGTGAAGGGCAGGTCCTTGTCAGTTTATTACCTTTTCATAATCATTCACAGTACCTCCCTCTTGTTCATAAGCCGAAGAGCTGAATTTTAAGTGCATACTCTTTAATGCCGGCTGTTGGAGGGTTCAAGACATTAAGCATAATGGACACAAATATTTATGCAGAAATTGTCAAAGCAATTCAAAATGTTAACCGCCTGGCAAAAATATTGGCAGCCTTGCTGAACCCCAAATAATAATTTTTAAAAAAGAAAAAGAAATCCAAAGGTAATCGTAACATATTTTGGCAATGCAGATGATACAATGTCCATGACATTCTGTCCCAAGCTTTGAAGAATACTCTTTTGCTTCATCTCTTTTTTAAAAGTCAAACAGCATATGCAGCCAGCATCAATCCAAAGAATTGTTTAGTAATATCTTAAATTATTCTTTGTGGGGTTTTCTTTTCATCTTCTCTTCATAGGATTCTCCATATTCATTCACTCTGCTCTTATCCACAGGATAAAGCCTTGGGGTTAAAAGAAATTGTGACATTTTCTTAATCGAAGTCTTTTCATGCATCTAATTTTTGCTATTGCTAATAATGCATTATACTTATATCTCTAAGACATGTATACTTATATATCTTGAATAGCAGTAGCAATAGCAGTTAGACTTATATACCGCTTCATAGGGCTTTCAGCCCTCTCTAAGCAGTTTACAGAGTCAGCATATTGCCCCCAACAACAATCCGGGTCCTCATTTTACCCACCTCGGAAGGATGGAAGGCTGAGTCAACCCTGAGCCGGTGAGATTTGAACAGCCGAACTGCAGAACTGCAGTCAGCTGAAGTAGCCTGCAGTGCTGCATTTAACCACTGCGCCACCTCGGCTCTTGAAGTAAAGAAGTGCTTTGTTAACACTTGTGGTGGTCTAGCTAAAGTATGCTGCAAATGACAATTGCTATATTGCTACTGTGGAATATTGCAGGTGAAGCAAGTATGATTAAAGTTAGTACAGCTAATCCTGGAGTTATGAAGGTAATGGAGCCTGCTAATTACATTCATAACCCGAGGATTCGTAGGAGTGAATCATGTCATTTGAACATGATCACTCGCTGCTTTCGCCCACACATCCGCTAATTGAATGCGTGGGTCGTTAAGGGCACGAGGCATCTCAGGGTGGGAAAGGCCAAGGAGGCGGGGGGGGGGGCGCTAGTGATGGAACAGGGCCACCCCCATCCATTGAGATACCTCATGCTTACCCGTTCCCAACCTGCTGTGCCGGATTCACTTTGCTTGCAAAGATTTGTCTCCTCTTTGACGTGGTGTCTTTGCCTTGGAGGGAGAAGAGAGCAGGAGGATTTCCCCTCCGCCATCCAATTGGCTTGCAAATGCTTTTCACGCCGAGAGTGAAAGGTTCTGCTGGAGCTGTGATCTTGCATGAATTCAGATACTTATTTTCTGCCAAAGCAGATGGATGCCTCAAATCACGGGAGATCACAGCCCCCCAAACCTTTCACTTTGGCCTGAAAAGCATTTGAAAAGTGTTCGGAGACTACAATTGGTCCAGAATGCAGCTGCGTGAGCGATACTGGGTGTACCTAGATACACCCATATTACACCTATCCTCCGTGAGCTGCACTGGCTCCCTATTGGTCTCCGAAAAACGCTTCAAGGGCTGGTTATCACCTTTAAAGCCCTACAGGCCTAGGACCTGGATATCTCCGTGACCGTCTCCTGCAACATACCTCCCAGCGCCCAATAAGATCGCACAGGGTGAGCCTTCTCCGGGTCCTGTCGACTACACAATGTCGTCTGGCGGCTCCTCGAGGGAGAGCCTTCTCTGTAGCTGCCCCGGCCCTATGGAACGATCTACCCCCTGAGATCCGGACCCTCCCTACTCTCTCGGCCTTCTGAAAGTCTGTTAAGACCTGACTGTTCCGGCAGGCCTGGGGCTGCTGATCTCTGATTGAGCTTCAGCCCCATTAACATTGAGTGTATGCTGTGTCCTTTTTTTAATTCGTTCTGTTTTGTATTTTAACTTTTTTAGTATTCTGTTTTTTAAACTGTTTTTATGTAAGCCACCCGGAGTCCTTCGGGATTGGGCGGCATACAAATCCATTAAAATTGGAAATTGAAAGCCAACTGGACACTGGAAAGGAAATCGTCCTGTTCTCCTCTCCTTCCAAGGCAAAGAAACCGAGGCATAGAGAAGACAGATTTGCAAGGTGAGTCCAGCACAGTAGGATGGGAGAGGGAAGCAGCTGTGGGGAGCAGGGGGGGGGGAATAGTGTGAATGTTGCAGTGCCTCTGCATTCGTTTGTAAGCATCAACAACTGCTGTGGTGCTGCAACATTCGTAATTTCATGACTTTGTCATAAATACTTGGGATTATTACATAACTTTGAATGGTCACTAAGTGAACTGTCATAACTCAAGGACTACCTGTAACTTAGTCTTTCTTTATCCTATCAAAGAGGTAACGTAAAAGCATTGAATGACTGAAGTCATGCCAAGTACTGTTGGACAATATTTATGGGTCCATTTCAGTGTTGGGATTCAGCCAGTTCGCACCTATTCGGGAGAACCGGTTGGTAACTTTCTAAGTAGTTCGGAGAACCGATTGTTGGAAAAAATCTCCTTTTGTTTTTTCCCACATTACAGGGCTAATCCTGTAAGGAAGGCAGGAAGGAAACATTCTGGTGTTGTTTCTAGCCTCATCTTCATTGTCCTGTTTACAGAAACTGCCTCTCCAGTTAACCCTTATTCCATTGTAACAGTTAAGGCGAAGCGCCCATCGACCTGAGTGACCTTGAGTTGGCCAAGCCCACCCAGTCACATGACCACTGAGCCCCACCTACTCAGCTGGTCATTAGGGCAGAGAAGCGATTGTTAAATTATTTGAATCCCACCACTGGTCCATTTCTTAACCTTCACTACATATATTAGATCGTGACTTGGAATGCAAGACAAATATTTGGCATACAACATGAATTAATGAATGAAGTGAAAAATTGTTAAGCTATGTTTCTAACATTACTCTTTAAAGTTGTAATATATTAAATGATGGTGCCTGAAGTGGAGTTGATTCAATAAAACCGAAATGGCAATGAAGGTATTTATTGAATAAAAGAAATCTAAAAACATATTTCAGAAGGCTATGTGTCAGCTAGACTGTTCAGGATATGTATGAAAATAGGAATTCTAAAGTTGATAGCTATATGTTATACTTTGCTGAATGGTGATAATGAATAGGAAAAATCGAGCAACATTCTGAATGAGTAATTATTTGATAGCATCAAAAGGTCTTGTAAAAAACGGATATGAAAATAAAAGAATGAGAGAGATGAAAGAAACTACAATACACAATCACATTTTTCTCAACTATGCATGATATAGAAGACATATCAGGGGTGGGTTCCTGCCAGTTCTAACCTCTTCTATAGAAGAGGTTCCACAAATCTACAGTGCCGGTTCCAGCTCCCTCCCCCCGCCCATCCGCATCATCAAGATGAAGAGTGAGAAGAGGAATTCTGGGAGTTGAAGTCCACAAGTCTTAAAGCTGTCAAGTTTGAACACCCCTGGGTTTTTTTTTCTAAAGGGTTAGGGGTGCAAGGGTCTTGTAACTTGACAGCTTTAAGACTTGCACACTTCAATGCCAGAGTTCCTGAGCCAACATGACTGGAGGAGGAATTCTGGGAGTTGAAGTCCACAAGTCTTAAAGCTGTCAAGTTTGAACACACCTGGGTTTTTCCCCTAAAGAGTTAGGGGTGCAAGGGTCTTGTAACTTGACAGCTTTAAGACTTGAATGCTTCAAATGCCAGAGTTTCTGAGCCAACATTTTGGTTGCTAAGCAAGAGCGTTGTTAAGTGAGTTTCACCACATTTTACAAGTTGGCCATGCCCACTCAGTCACATGGCTGGCAAGCCACTCCTACCAGGTTACATGGCCGGCAAGCCACTCCCACAAAGCAGGCCACACCTACAGAAGAGGTTCTAAAAAAATTTGAAACCCACCACTGAGACATATCTATATTTTCTCCTGGTAGAAGAACCAGGAGCCATCTAACTAATGAGAGGAAATTTAAAGGAAAAAAAAACATACCATCTTTGGTAAAGGTACACCAAGAACACCACATCATCTCTAAAGCAAGCCAGCCGATGAGATGTTGGCATTGTAATAATAAATGCAAAAATATCATCAATGAATGTGTGAACGCCTGTTAAGTAATAGATAAGATGATGCAGCTTGTTTAATGGCATGTAAATAATAATGTGTTATTTAAAATAACAAAATTTTCAAGCAAATCAACTGTTTTTGATGACATAATATTGAAACAGAATAGCTGAAGTGAAGGTAAAAAGAACGTCATTTTAAGGTTATAGACCAGTGATAGTCAACCTGGTCCCTACCGCCCACTAGTGGGCGTTCCAGCTTTCGTGGTGGGCGGTAGGGGTTTTGTCCGATACTGAAGCACTTTCCTTTTTTTAAAATTTAATTGATTTTTTAAAAAAAACATAGCATTATTTAAAAATTTTCATTAGGTTTCCATAAAATCACCATTACTGTGGAACCAGTGGGCGGTTAGAAAATTTTACTACTAACAGAGATACAAAAGTGGGCGGTAGGTATAAAAAGCTTGACTACCCCTGTTATAGATAGAGGATCCTTCTCTCCGCTAATGAAAATGTAGGTTAAATCTAGAACAAGCAAAACCCATATGCAAGATCCAAATGATTTTGTAACTTGTTAAAAACATCCTTCCTATGACAGGCTTACCCACCTCATGACTCAACAAGTTGACTCTAGCAGTTAATAGACTCATTCAACTTGCGAGCCATAAGGTAGGTAGCCAGGGACTTGGGGTCTTCTCCCCACTTTACCAAGGCAGCACCAAGGCAGGTCTATACTGGACTTTCACTGACCTGATGGGCTAAATAATATTGCCATTATTATAAATACTGACACCATTAATAATTATAGCAATAGCAATAGCAGTTAAACTTATATACCGCTTCATAGGGCTTTCAGCCCTCTCTAAGCGGTTTACAGAGTCAGCATATTGCCCCCAACAACAATCCGGGTCCTCATTTTACCCACCTCGGAAGGATGGAAGGCTGAGTCAAACCTGAGCCGGTGAGATTTGAACAGCCGAACTGCAGAACTGCAATCAGCTGAAGTAGCCTGCAGTGCTGCATTTAACTACTGCGCCACCTCGGCTCCATGGTCAATGCACTGTTCTTACAAATCATGTAAACACCAGCTTGAGATTCTTGGGTATATGGCCAAAGGTTTCTCCAAGTGCAGCTTTCCATTATATTCTCAGCTGATCTTCCTATGAGTCTTAAATCTAAAAGTAGTTATTAGGGAACCTGAATAATAAAAGTCTCCTAAATATTTGTTTCAAATCAGGTTACAGGCTTTAAAACGAATATAAGACTTTATGGTTCTCTATACAAACTACACTATCAGAGTTATTGCCTAATAATGTCGTTGGATTTTTTTGGGGTAATACCAGACAGGCAAATAAAATTCCAATTGCAACTTGATTTTCAAGTAATAATTAATGGCTCAGCAGCATAAATTAACTTACTTTGTATGTGAATGCTTTCCATGGCAAATGTGCAACAGATTTCATCTGGAAAGAAAGAAAGGTCATAAAATATATATTAAAAAGCTGAAGGCTGGGTTAAATAACATGATACAATATTGGGTTCAATTGTTAATTACCTTATAATTTACAAAAGTTGTGGCAACATAAATAGAAATCCAAAAGCATATACTCCTGTTGGAGGAAAAAAATATATCACATTTTTGGTATGATAGAACAAAAACAGATATCCATTATTATTTATTCTTGCTTTTAAACATCAGAATACACTAAATATATTGCAATTTAATATTGAGTTTTTATTTCAATTTAGGCTCTCACCCTCCCTTATACTTAGCTCATTCTAGAAATTTGAAATGTTTGTTCATATTCTTTTGTAGAAATGCAGGAGAATCCTACAAAATTTTAATTACAGGTGCATTACCTTAATATTTGAAGAACTAAGGCTTTAGGTTGGAATGGGAAATCAATGAAACAGAAAATTCCCAGAAAAAATAAATGTCAAATTCTATCTGTTGTCGTGTGTGTGCATGTGTGCGGGTGAGAGAGATTGATTGATTTATTTATAGAGACATCCATGCCATGTATACATCAGAAATTCAGCTTGATTTGAAATAGATTTTATTTTACAATAAATTAGCATAAAAGTATGGCTAAGAAATAGAAAAAATAGTTTGCTTTGTTCTACCGGTTGCAAATTTAAAACTGAAATTACAGGAGCAGGATTTAAGCTTATCTCTTGTAATTTGATCATACTACCAGCCTAATGTATTAACTTGTAGACGGTTATTGCAAATAAATGAAACGGCTTGTGTTTTAGGAAGCATACCGTATTTGGATACTTCCTTTTTTCAGATCTGGCTATCTCAGTTGCTATTCCACTAGACCAGTGTTTCTCAACCTTGGCGACTTTAAGTCCTGTGGACTTCAACTCCCAGAATTCCCCAGCCAGCTATGCTGGCTGGGGGATTCTGGGAGTTGAAGTCCATAGGACTTAAAGTCACCAAGGTTGAGAAACACTGCACTAGACCGGTTCCACCAAAAAACCGCGTTCAACTAAAGCGCGCTCGACGAAACCGCGTAGCTGACATCATCACAGTGCGACGAAAAAAGCACGCTGCGAACGCTAAAGCTAAAATTAACCCCTAAACCTAAACCTAACCCCCCTAAACCAAATCCTAAACCTAATCCTAAACCTAACCCTTAACCTAACCCTAAACCTAACCCTAAACCTAACCCTAAACCTAACCCTAACCCTTAACCTAACGCTAAACCTAACCCTAACCCTAACCCTTACCTTAACGTGAATCGGCTTGCTTTCAAAGCGCTATTTAAAGCACCCTTTTTTCTCCGCGGTCGCTGTTGTCGCCCTGCTGATGACGTCAGCGACGCGGTTTAATCGGGCGCGCTTTAGTGGACCGCGGTTTTGTCGTGCCACGCACTAGACCATCCCAGGACCCAATACTGGAATTGATCTAAATCAAACTGGATTATAGCTGTGCCCCCCCCCCCTAAATATTCTATGAAGCAATGTACGATAGCAAGTACTGCTGTTCATACAGCTACCCACTTCCAAAAATATTGTGCCTTAGCAATGTCTTTTGAAAATACTTTAAAGAATCACATTCCAAGAAAAGAGTAAAAACTTATACTTACCATTGACAAAACTATTGATTAACCATGAATACCAGCTTATGAAGAAAAGAAAAGGAGAGCATTATTTCCATGACTGATCATTTTTAAAAATACAACAATTAACACGTAAATGTCTATATTTTTCTGTGGACTTCATATAAAGCACATGCATACACATAGACACAGATATACTGCATATAGGGCATAGAACTGAAAGTCAAAAACAATATTTATAATACATAAAAGTACGATATATTACAACCTCCCACCACTTTAGCCAAAGTATTACATAAGTAACACAAAGAGAGAATGGTAAATCAAAGCAAATGAGAACAAAAAGCAAAAATAAATTAAAATTAATATAGAACTATTTATATTTATATTTATATATTGGCAGCCTCAGTCATTTGTATTAATGGTAGATGGTAACTGAGAAAGAAGAAGGTATCTCAACTTCAAAAAAGGCCCTTCAAATTTTTTAACATTTGCAAAGGTTAGTTGCTCAGATATAATCAGTTTAAGAAATTCCTGATGACTGGTTGAATTTAGCTTTAAACCAGAAAAGTCTTAAAAAGTTGTAACAAGTACTGATCAAATGTTACACAAGCGGGCTTTATGCTTATCATTTATCTATGCTTATTCCCGTAAAGATCATTTTCTGATTTGGTAGTTCAGAAGAGAAATTGTAGGATTTGCTATCAATTTTTGATATAAAGATATAAAGGCTTTGATCAGACAAGGGAGTAGAGAGAATCCATATAATTCTGAGAAAGAAGCATGATTTCTAACAGGACAGCTGTTGGAAATACACATTTTATTAACATTTCAGCACTTTTTATTTATACTACCAAAAAGGTAAAGTATCTCTTATTATGCCTTAGATTTTTAAAATCATGTACAAGCAGCTTACCTTTTGTACTTGATATTCAACAAAGAATAAATTGCACCTCCAATACACAATGGATAGCAAATATGACAAATATTTCATGGCCTGAGAGAGAGAGAGAGAGAGAGAGAGAGAGAGAGAGAGAGAGAGAGAGAGAGAGAGAGAGAGAGAGAGAGAGAGAGAGAGAGAAAACAAACTACATATTTAATTTTATCCTTTTTTCAAATGGCCTCAATGATATATTCCCTTTACATCATTATAACACCACTTGTACAGAATAATTTGCTATCCTGAGGGGTAAAGGCTGATGCGCCTTTGGATTCCAACATCCAACAACATTCAATGAACTACATCAAATTCACATATATAAAAAGAGACCTCACTGAAATAAAATCTGAGCATTTCAGCCAGCACTTCCATCTCAGTATAATCAGATCGAAGCTTTGTAAACTTCAATATAAAAGATCAAGAAGGCAGAATACAATTATTTAGATATTTAAAAAAAAAATACAATTTCTATGCAATACCAAATATTTAAATGCATCAAAGATTCTGTCCACAGAACCAGAATTAGAAGGAAAAGACCATTATTTTTGAAGCGTCTATTTTATAAAGAAATTAACATAACATGAGTCAAATTTAGTTTTACAATTTTTAAATTTTAGCCCTTAGCCTGCCATTGAAATGGCATCTGTGATCCTAGGATTAGAAAAATGTTTGCCCTCCTGCTTCAGGTCCAGGCTAATTAATGTACACGATCACTTTCAACTAATATTACTTAAACGATTAGGTACAAATTATACCTATAACCGCAACCAGCCAAAAACTGTTGAAGCTCTTGTTATTAGTAGATTAACACTGGATTATAGAATGCTGTGGACAATTAATCATTAAGAATCTTCCTTTATGGGTTAATACAGATACTTTTCAACAGGAATTCATATTAAAAAAAAAATAACGTTGGACTTTTGTCTGGAAAAGGTAAATTATCTTTTTGTAGGTATCACTATTGATTTTTCATTACCGCAGAAATCTTTCCACGC
Organism: Thamnophis elegans; assembly: GCF_009769535.1. Taxonomy (NCBI): domain Eukaryota; kingdom Metazoa; phylum Chordata; class Lepidosauria; order Squamata; family Natricidae; genus Thamnophis; species Thamnophis elegans. The sequence continues at coordinate 77,500,388 of NC_045546.1, read as the reverse complement.
GGCAATTTCAGAGTTGCTCCCACTATGATGACAATTTAAGTTTTTTTGTCCAATAGAATATGTTAGGCTACTCGTATGTTTGAGGGCAATAGAAGAAGATGCAATCATTACAGATAGTCCTCAACTTATAACCATCCGTTTAGTGACTGTTTTAAATTGCAATGGCACTGAAAAAAAATGACATGATCATTTTTCACACTTAAAACCATTGCAGCATCCCCATGATCATGTGATCAAAATTCATTTGCTAGGCAACTGGCATGTATTTTTGGCGGTTGTGGTGTCGGGGATCATGTGATCACTTACTGTGACCTTCTGACAAGCAAAGACAATGGGGAAGCCAAATCCACTTAACATGGTACTAATGTAACAATTGCAGCAATTCACTTAACAACTAGGGCAAGAAAGGTCGTAAATGGGGCAACCTTATAAACCAGTGTTTCTCAACCTTGGCAACTTGAAGATGTCCGGACTTCAACTCCCAGAATTCCCCAGCCAGCATTCGCTGGCTGGGGAATTCTGGGAGTTGAAGTCCAGACATCTTCAAGTTGCCATGGTTGAGAAACACTGTTATAAACTGTCTTGCTTAGCAAAGAAATGTTGCCCTCCATTGTGGTCATAAGTCAAGGACTACCCGTATAGTAAGAAAAGCATGCTTTACGGCGTCCCAGTTTCATTCTGTAGTCAATTCAGTACAGGTCTTTGGCATAAAAAAATTCACCAATTAAAATTAAACTAAAAATAATACTAAACATAGGGTTATTTACCTGAGTATCATATTCCTCAGTTTTCTTCTCAGACTCAGTAAATGCCCCAAACTATACAGAATATAAGAATTAATCAGTATACACCATTTTATTTATGATCCCAGACCAAGAAACCCCAAATATAAAATTTAAAATACA